>NW_027464763.1:0-67500 GCF_043290135.1 Rhipicephalus microplus | reverse complement strand
CAAATATCCTAATTGTGAACGAAACAGTGTAATAGAGCGTTTTTTAATACAAGTGCGAATGTTTGGTTAGGTTAAGATATGAACCGTCGTAAAACCGCATTAAACAATGTCACTTAGTGAGATGCAGTGTTTTTCACCATTACAAGTCGGGAACTGCGATATCTAATGTGAAAGCGCTTGCAAACGTCGTTAGGTTAGGTTAGGTTTGGTTAGGTTAGGTTAGGTTAGGTTACGTTAGGTTAGGTCAGGTTAGGTTTGGTTAGGTTAGGTTAGGTTAGGTTATGTTAGGTAAGGTTTGGTTAGGTTAGGTTAGGTTAGGTTGGGTTAGGTAAGGTTAGGTTAGGTTAAGATATGAACCGCGCTAAAACCGCATTAAACAATGTCACTTAGTGAGATGCTGTGTTTTTCACCATTAAGAGTCGGGAACTGCGATATCTAATGTGAAAGCGCATGAAACCGTCGTAATCTTGTAGAAAACATTGTAAAGTAGCGAATAAAACGTTTTCTAACGATAGAAGTGCGAAGGTTCGGTTAGTTTGAGCTAGGTAGCGTCGTGAAACCACCAAAAACGATGTCATCTAACGAGACAGTGTTGTTTTATTGCGAGTACGAAACTGCGATAGGTGAAATATCGGGAAAGCACACAAAATGGCATGAACTAGCCAGATACTGCGTCTTGTGCCGTTACAAGTGCGAAACTGCTTTATTGTGATATTCTCGTTAAAGCGCATGCAAGTGTCTTGAAACCTTAAAGAACGATGTCATTTAGCGAGGTACAGCGTTCTGTACTGTAATAAGTTGGTGAGAAACTGTGAGGTCAAGCAAATATCGTAATTGTGAACGAAACAGTGTAATTGAGCGTCTTTAGACACAAGTGCGAATGTTAGGTTAGGTTGACATATCAACCGTCGTAAAACCGCATTAAACAATGTCACTTAGTGAGATGCAGTGTTTTTCAACATTACAAGTCGGGAACTACGATATCTAATGTGAAAGCGCTTGAAAACGTCGTTAGGTTAGGTTAGGTTAGGTTAGGTTACGTTAGGTTAGGTTTGGTTAGGTAAGGTTAGGTTAGGTTAGGTTAGGTTAGGTTAAGGTATGAACCGTCGTAAAACCACATTAAACAATGTCAATTAGTGAGATGCAGTGTTTTTCACCTTTACAAGTTGGGAACTGCGATATCTAATGTGAAAGCGCTTGAAACCGTCGTACTGTTCCAGAAAGCAATGTAAAGTAGCGAGTAAAACGTTTTCTAACGATAGAAGTGCGAAGGTTATGTTAGGTTGAGTTATGTTAGTTTAAGCTAGGTAGCGTCGTGAAACCACCAAAAACGACGTCATCTAACGAGATAGTGTTGTTTTATTGCGAGTATTAAACTGTGATAGGTGAAATGTTGTGAATGCACACAAAACGGCATGAACAAGCCAAATACTGCGTGTTCTACCGTTACAAGTGCGAAACTTCTATGTTGTAATATTCTCGTTAAAGCGCACGCAAGCATCGTGAAACCTTAAAGAACAATGTTATTTAGCGAGATACAGCGTTCTGTACTGCAATAAGTTGGTGAGAAACTGTGAGGTCAAGCAAATATCGTAATTGTGAACGAAACAGTGTAATTGAGCGTCTTTAGACACAAGTGCGAATGTTAGGTTAGGTTGACATATCAACCGTCGTAAAACCGCATTAAACAATGTCACTTAGTGAGATGCAGTGTTTTTCACTTTTACAAGTTGGGAACTGTGATATCTAATGTGAAAGCGCTTGAAACCGTCGTAATGTTGTAGAAAGCAATGTAAAGTAGCGAGTAAAACATTTTCTAACGATAGAAGTGCGAAGGTTATGTTAGGTTGAGTTATGTTAATTTAAGCTAGGTAGCGTCGAGAAACTACCAAAAACAACGTCATCTAACGAGATAGTGTTGTTTTATTGCGAGTACGAAACTGCGATAGGTGAAATGTTGTGAAAGCACACAAAACGGCATGAACAAGCCAAATACTGCGTGTTGTATCGTTACAAGTGCGAAACTGCTATGTTGTGATATTCTCGTTGAAGCGCATGCAAGCATCGTGAAACCTTAAAGAACAATGTCATTTAGCGAGATACAGCGTTCTGTACTGCAATAAGTTGGTGAAAAACTGTGAGGTTATGCAAATATCGTAATTGTGAACAAAACAGTGTAATAGAGCGTTTTTAGATACAAGTGCGAATGTTAGGTTAGGTTAAGATATGAACCGTCGTAAAACCGCATTAAACAATGTCAATTAGTGAGATGCAGTGTTTTTCACCATTAAAAGTGGGGAACTGCGATATCTAATGTGAAAGCGCTTGCAACCGTCGTTAGGTTAGGTTAGGTTAGGTTAGGTTAGGTTAGGTTTGGTTAGGTTAGGTTAGGTTAGGTTAGATTAGGTTAGGTTGGGTTGAGTTGGGTTAGGTTAGGTTAGGTTAGGTTGGGTTAGGTTAGGTTAGGTTAGGTTACGTTAGGTTAGGTTAGGTTAGGTTAGGTTAGGTTAGGATAATTTGGTTAGGTTAGGTAAGGTTAGGTTAGGTTAGGTTAGGTTGGGTTGGGTGTTGTTGGGTTGGGTTGGGTTGGGTTAGGTTGGGTTAGGTTAGGTTAGGTTACGTTAGGTTAGGTTAGGTTACGTTAGGTTATGTTAGGTTAGGTTAGGTTACGTTAGGTTAGGTTAGGTCAGGTTAGGTTAGGTTACGTTAGAATAGGTTAGGTTAGGTTAGGTTACGTTAGGTTAGGTTAAGTTAGGTTAGGTTAGGTTTGGTTAGGTTAGGTTAGGTTAGCTTTGGTTAGGTTAGGTTGGGTTGGGTTGGGTTAGGTTGGGTTAGGTTAGGTTAGGTTAGGTTAGGTTGGGTTAGGTTAGTTTAGGTTAGGTTAGGTTAGGTTGGGTTGGGTTGGTTAGGTTAGGTTAGGTTAGGTTAGGTTAGGTTACGTTAGGTTAAGGTATGAACCGTCGTAAAACCGCATTAAACAATGTCACTTAGTGAGATGCAGTGTTTTTCACTTTTACAAGTTGGGAACTGTGATATCTAATGTGAAAGCGCTTGAAACCGTCGTAATGTTGTAGAAAGCAATGTAAAGTAGCGAGTAAAACATTTTCTAACGATAGAAGTGCGAAGGTTATGTTAGGTTGAGTTATGTTAATTTAAGCTAGGTAGCGTCGAGAAACTACCAAAAACAACGTCATCTAACGAGATAGTGTTGTTTTATTGCGAGTACGAAACTGCGATAGGTGAAATGTTGTGAAAGCACACAAAACGGCATGAACAAGCCAAATACTGCGTGTTGTATCGTTACAAGTGCGAAACTGCTATGTTGTGATATTCTCGTTGAAGCGCATGCAAGCATCGTGAAACCTTAAAGAACGATGTCATTTTGCGAGATACAGCGTTCTGTACTGCAATAAGATGGTGAAAAACTGTGAGGTTATGCAAATATCCTAATTGTGAACGAAACAGTGTAATAGAGCGTTTTTAATACAAGTGCGAATGTTAGGTTAGGTTAAGATATGAACCGTCGTAAAACCGCATTAAACAATGTCACTTAGTGAGATGCAGTGTTTTTCACCATTACAAGTCGGGAACTGCGATATCTAATGTGAAAGCGCTTGAAAACGTCGTTAGGTTAGGTTAGGTTAGGTTAGGTTAGGTTAAGTTAGGTTAGGGTATGTTAGGTAAGGTTTGGTTAGGTTAGGTTAGGTTAGGTTGGGTTAGGTAAGGTTAGGTTAGGTTAAGATATGAACCGCGCTAAAACCGCATTAAACAATGTCACTTAGTGAGATGCTGTGTTTTTCACCATTAAGAGTCGGGAACTGCGATATCTAATGTGAAAGCGCATGAAACCGTCGTAATCTTGTAGAAAACATTGTAAAGTAGCGAATAAAACGTTTTCTAACGATAGAAGTGCGAAGGTTCGGTTAGTTTGAGCTAGGTAGCGTCGTGAAACCACCAAAAACGATGTCATCTAACGAGACAGTGTTGTTTTATTGCGAGTACGAAACTGCGATAGGTGAAATATCGGGAAAGCACACAAAATGGCATGAACTAGCCAGATACTGCGTCTTGTGCCGTTACAAGTGCGAAACTGCTTTATTGTGATATTCTCGTTAAAGCGCATGCAAGTGTCTTGAAACCTTAAAGAACGATGTCATTTAGCGAGGTACAGCGTTCTGTACTGTAATAAGTTGGTGAGAAACTGTGAGGTCAAGCAAATATCGTAATTGTGAACGAAACAGTGTAATTGAGCGTATTTAGATACAAGTGCGAATGTTAGGTTAGGTTGAGATATCAACCGTCGTAAAACCGCATTAAACAATGTCACTTAGGGAGATGTAGTGTTTTTCAACATTACAAGTCGGGAACTACGATATCTAATGTGAAAGCGCTTGAAAACGTCGTTAGGTTAGGTTAGGTTAGGTTAGGTTACGTTAGGTTAGGTTTGGTTAGGTAAGGTTAGGTTAGGTTAGGTTAGGTTAGGTTAAGGTATGAACCGTCGTAAAACCACATTAAACAATGTCAATTAGTGAGATGCAGTGTTTTTCACCTTTACAAGTTGGGAACTGCGATATCTAATGTGAAAGCGCTTGAAACCGTCGTACTGTTCCAGAAAGCAATGTAAAGTAGCGAGTAAAACGTTTTCTAACGATAGAAGTGCGAAGGTTATGTTAGGTTGAGTTATGTTAGTTTAAGCTAGGTAGCGTCGTGAAACCACCAAAAACGACGTCATCTAACGAGATAGTGTTGTTTTATTGCGAGTATTAAACTGTGATAGGTGAAATGTTGTGAATGCACACAAAACGGCATGAACAAGCCAAATACTGCGTGTTCTACCGTTACAAGTGCGAAACTTCTATGTTGTAATATTCTCGTTAAAGCGCACGCAAGCATCGTGAAACCTTAAAGAACAATGTTATTTAGCGAGATACAGCGTTCTGTACTGCAATAAGTTGGTGAGAAACTGTGAGGTCAAGCAAATATCGTAATTGTGAACGAAACAGTGTAATTGAGCGTCTTTAGACACAAGTGCGAATGTTAGGTTAGGTTGACATATCAACCGTCGTAAAACCGCATTAAACAATGTCACTTAGTGAGATGTAGTGTTTTTCAACATTACAAGTCGGGAACTACGATATCTAATGTGAAAGCGCATGAAACCGTCGTAATCTTGTAGAAAACATTGTAAAGTGGCGAGTAAAACGCTTTCTAACGATAGAAGTGCGAAGTTTAGGTTAGGTTAGGTTAGTTTAAGCTAGGTAGCGTCGTGAAACTACCAAAAACGACGTCATCTAACGAGATAGTGTTGTTTTATAGCGAGTATAAACTGCGATAGGTGAAATGTTGTGAAAGCACACAAAACGGCATGAACAAGCCAAATACTGCGTGTTCTACCGTTACAAGTGCGAAACTGCTATATTGTGATATTCTCGGTAAAGCGCATGCAAGCATCGTGAAACCTTAAAGAACGATGTCATTTAGCGAGATACAGCGTTCTGTACTGCAATAAGTTGGTGAAAAACTGTGAGGTTATGCAAATATCGTAATTGTGAACGAAACAGTGTAATAGAGCGTTTTTCAATACAAGTACGAATGTTAGGTTAGGTTAAGATATGAACCGTCGTAAAACCGCATTAAACAATGTCACTTAGTGAGATGCAGTGTTTTTCACCATTACAAGTCGGGAACTGCGATATCTAATGTGAAAGCGCTTGCAAACGTCGTTAGGTTAGGTTAGGTTAGGTTAGGTTAGGTTAGGTTACGTTAGGTTAGGTTAGGTTAGGTTAGGTTATGTTAGGTAAGGTTTGGTTAGGTTAGGTTAGGTTAGGTTGGGTTAGGTAAGGTTAGGTTAGGTTAAGATATGAACTGCGCTAAAACCGCATTAAACAATGTCACTTAGTGAGATGCTGTGTTTTTCACCATTACAAGTCGGGAACTGCGATATCTAATGTGAAAGCGCATGAAACCGTCGTAATCTTGTAGAAAACATTGTAAAGTAGCGAATAAAACGTTTTCTAACGATAGAAGTGCGAAGGTTCGGTTAGTTTGAGCTAGGTAGCGTCGTGAAACCACCAAAAACGATGTCATCTAACGAGATAGTGTTGTTTTATTGCGAGTACGAAACTGCGATAGGTGAAATGTTGTGAAAGCACACAAAACGGCATGAACAAGCCAAATACTGCGTGTTGTACAGTTACAAGTGCGAAACTGCTATGTTGTGACATTCTCGGTAAAGCGCATGCAAGTATCGTGAAACCTTAAAGAACGATGTCATTTAGCGAGATACAGCGTTCTGTACTGTAATAAGTTGGTGAGAAACTGTGAGGTCAAGCAAATATCGTAATTGTGAACGAAACAGTGTAATTGAGCGTCTTTAGATACAAGTTCGAATGTTAGGTTAGGTTGACATATCAACCATCGTAAAACCGCATTAAACAATGTCACTTAGTGAGATGTAGTGTTTTTCAACATTACAAGTCGGGAACTACGATATCTAATGTGAAAGCGCATGAAACCGTCGTAATCTTGTAGAAAACATTGTAAAGTTGCGAGTAAAACGTTTTCTAACGATAGAAGTGCGAAGGTTATGTTAGGTTGAGTTATGTTAGTTTAAGCTAGGTAGCGTCGTGAAACCACCAAAAACGACGTCATCTAACGAGATAGTGTTGTTTTATTGCGAGTATTAAACTGTGATAGGTGAAATGTTGTGAATGCACACAAAACGGCATGAACAAGCCAAATACTGCGTGTTCTACCGTTACAAGTGCGAAACTGCTATATTGTAATATTCTCGTTAAAGTGCATGCAAGCATCGTGAAACCTTAAAGAACAATGTTATTTAGCGAGATACAGCGTTCTGTACTGCAATAAGTTGGTGAGAAACTGTGAGGTCAAGCAAATATCGTAATTGTGAACGAAACAGTGTAATTGAGCGTCTTTAGATACAAGTGCGAATGTTAGGTTAGGTTGACATATCAACCGTCGTAAAACCGCATTAAACAATGTCACTTAGTGAGATGTAGTGTTTTTCAACATTACAAGTCGGGAACTACGATATCTAATGTGAAAGCGCATGAAACCGTCGTAATCTTGTAGAAAACATTGTAAAGTGGCGAGTAAAACGTTTTCTAACGATAGAAGTGCGAAGTTTAGGTTAGGTTAGGTTAGTGTAAGCTAGGTAGCGTCGTGAAACTACCAAAAACGACGTCATCTAACGAGATAGTGTTGTTTTATAGCGAGTATTAAACTGCGATAGGTGAAATGTTGTGAAAGCACACAAAACGGCATGAACAAGCCAAATACTGCGTGTTCTACCGTTACAAGTGCGAAACTGCTATATTGTGATATTCTCGTTAAAGCGCATGCAAGCATCGTGAAACCTTAAAGAACAATGTCATTTAGCGAGATACAGCGTTCTGTACTGCAATAAGTTGGTGAAAAACTGTGAGGTTATGCAAATATCGTAATTGTGAACAAAACAGTGTAATAGAGCGTTTTTAGATACAAGTGCGAATGTTAGGTTAGGTTAAGATATGAACCGTCGTAAAACCGCATTAAACAATGTCAATTACTGAGATGCAGTGTTTTTCACCATAAAAAGTGGGGAACTGCGATATTTATAGTGAAAGCGCTTGCAACCGTCGTTAGGTTAGGTTAGGTTAGGTTAGGTTAGGTTTGGTTAGGTTAGGTTAGGTTAGGTTAGGTTAGATTAGGTTAGGTTGAGTTGGGTTAGGTTAGGTTAGGTTAGGTTAGGTTGGGTTAGGTTAGGTTAGGTTAGGTTAGGTTAGGTTAGGTTAGGTTAGGTTAGGTTAGGTTAGGTAAGGATAATTTGGTTAGGTTAGGTAAGGTTAGGTTAGGTTAGGTTAGGTTGGGTTGGGTTGGGTTAGGTTGGGTTTGGTTAGGTTAGGTTACGTTAGGTTAGGTTAGGTTAGGTTACGTTAGGTTATGTTAGGTTAGGTTAGGTTACGTTAGGTTAGGTTAGGTCAGGTAAGGTTAGGTTACGTTAGAATAGGTTAGGTTAGGTTAGGTTACGTTAGGTTAGGTTAAGTTAGGTTAGGTTAGGTTTGGTTAGCTTAGGTTAGGTTAGCTTAGGTTAGGTTAGGTTGGGTTGGGTTGGGTTAGGTTGGGTTAGGTTAGGTTAGGTTAGGTTAGGTTGGGTTAGGTTAGTTTAGGTTAGGTTAGGTTAGGTTAGGTTGGGTTGGGTTGGGTTAGGTTAGGTTAGGTTAGGTTAGGTAAGGTTAGGTTAGGTTAGGTTAGGTTACGTTAGGTTAAGGTATGAACTGTCGTAAAACCGCATTAAACAATGTCACTTAGTGAGATGCAGTGTTTTTCACCTTTACAAGTTGGGAACTGTGATATCTAATGTTAAAGCGCTTGAAACCGTCATAATGTTGTAGAAAGCAATGTAAAGTAGCGAGTAAAACGTTTTCTAACGATAGAAGTGCGAAGGTTATGTTAGGTTGAGTTATGTTAGTTTAAGCTAGGTAGCGTCGTGCAACTACCAAAAACAACGTCATCTAACGAGATAGTGTTGTTTTATTGCGAGTACGAAACTGCGATAAGTGAAATGTTGTGAAAGCACACAAAACGGCATGAACAAGCCAAATACTGCGTGTTGTACCGTTACAAGTGCGAAACTGCTATGTTGTGATATTCTCGTAAAGCGCATGCAAGCATCGTGAAACCTTAAAGAACGATGTCATTTAGCGAGATACAGCGTTCTGTACTGCAATAAGTTGGTGAAAAACTGTGAGGTTATGCAAATATCCTAATTGTGAACGAAACAGTGTAATAGAGCGTTTTTTAATACAAGTGCGAATGTTTGGTTAGGTTAAGATATGAACCGTCGTAAAACCGCATTAAACAATGTCACTTAGTGAGATGCAGTGTTTTTCACCATTACAAGTCGGGAACTGCGATATCTAATGTGAAAGCGCTTGCAAACGTCGTTAGGTTAGGTTAGGTTTGGTTAGGTTAGGTTAGGTTAGGTTACGTTAGGTTAGGTCAGGTTAGGTTTGGTTAGGTTAGGTTAGGTTAGGTTATGTTAGGTAAGGTTTGGTTAGGTTAGGTTAGGTTAGGTTGGGTTAGGTAAGGTTAGGTTAGGTTAAGATATGAACCGCGCTAAAACCGCATTAAACAATGTCACTTAGTGAGATGCTGTGTTTTTCACCATTACAAGTCGGGAACTGCGATATCTAATGTGAAAGCGCATGAAACCGTCGTAATCTTGTAGAAAACATTGTAAAGTGGCGAGTAAAACGTTTTCTAACGATAGAAGTGCGAAGTTTAGGTTAGGTTAGGTTAGTTTAAGCTAGGTAGCGTCGTGAAACTACCAAAAACGACGTCATCTAACGAGATAGTGTTGTTTTATAGCGAGTATTAAACTGCGATAGGTGAAATGTTGTGAAAGCACACAAAACGGCATGAACAAGCCAAATACTGCGTGTTCTACCGTTACAAGTGCGAAACTGCTATATTGTGATATTCTCGTTAAAGCGCATGCAAGCATCGTGAAACCTTAAAGAACAATGTCATTTAGCGAGATACAGCGTTCTGTACTGCAATAAGTTGGTGAAAAACTGTGAGGTTATGCAAATATCGTAATTGTGAACAAAACAGTGTAATAGAGCGTTTTTAGATACAAGTGCGAATGTTAGGTTAGGTTAAGATATGAACCGTCGTAAAACCGCATTAAACAATGTCAATTACTGAGATGCAGTGTTTTTCACCATAAAAAGTGGGGAACTGCGATATTTAATGTGAAAGCGCTTGCAACCGTCGTTAGGTTAGGTTAGGTTAGGTTAGGTTAGGTTTGGTTAGGTTAGGTTAGGTTAGGTTAGGTTAGATTAGGTTAGGTTGAGTTGGGTTAGGTTAGGTTAGGTTAGGTTAGGTTAGGTTAGGTTGGGTTAGGTTAGGTTAGGTTAGGTTAGGTTACGTTAGGTTAGGTTAGGTTACGTTAGGTTAGGTTAGGTTAGGTTAGGTTAGGTAAGGATAATTTGGTTAGGTTAGGTAAGGTTAGGTTAGGTTAGGTTAGGTTGGGTTGGGTTGGGTTAGGTTGGGTTTGGTTAGGTTAGGTTACGTTAGGTTAGGTTAGGTTAGGTTAGGTTACGTTAGGTTATGTTAGGTTAGGTTAGGTTACGTTAGGTTAGGTTAGGTCAGGTAAGGTTAGGTTACGTTAGAATAGGTTAGGTTAGGTTAGGTTACGTTAGGTTAGGTTAAGTTAGGTTAGGTTAGGTTTGGTTAGCTTAGGTTAGGTTAGCTTAGGTTAGGTTAGGTTGGGTTGGGTTGGGTTAGGTTGGGTTAGGTTAGGTTAGGTTAGGTTGGGTTAGGTTAGTTTAGGTTAGGTTAGGTTAGGTTAGGTTGGGTTGGGTTGGGTTAGGTTAGGTTAGGTTAGGTAAGGTTAGGTTAGGTTAGGTTAGGTTACGTTAGGTTAAGGTATGAACTGTCGTAAAACCGCATTAAACAATGTCACTTAGTGAGATGCAGTGTTTTTCACCTTTACAAGTTGGGAACTGTGATATCTAATGTTAAAGCGCTTGAAACCGTCATAATGTTGTAGAAAGCAATGTAAAGTAGCGAGTAAAACGTTTTCTAACGATAGAAGTGCGAAGGTTATGTTAGGTTGAGTTATGTTAGTTTAAGCTAGGTAGCGTCGTGCAACTACCAAAAACAACGTCATCTAACGAGATAGTGTTGTTTTATTGCGAGTACGAAACTGCGATAAGTGAAATGTTGTGAAAGCACACAAAACGGCATGAACAAGCCAAATACTGCGTGTTGTACCGTTACAAGTGCGAAACTGCTATGTTGTGATATTCTCGTAAAGCGCATGCAAGCATCGTGAAACCTTAAAGAACGATGTCATTTAGCGAGATACAGCGTTCTGTACTGCAATAAGTTGGTGAAAAACTGTGAGGTTATGCAAATATCCTAATTGTGAACGAAACAGTGTAATAGAGCGTTTTTTAATACCAGTGCGAATGTTTGGTTAGGTTAAGATATGAACCGTCGTAAAACCGCATTAAACAATGTCACTTAGTGAGATGCAGTGTTTTTCACCATTACAAGTCGGGAACTGCGATATCTAATGTGAAAGCGCTTGCAAACGTCGTTAGGTTAGGTTAGGTTTGGTTAGGTTAGGTTAGGTTAGGTTACGTTAGGTTAGGTCAGGTTAGGTTTGGTTAGGTTAGGTTAGGTTAGGTTAGGTTATGTTAGGTAAGGTTTGGTTAGGTTAGGTTAGGTTAGGTTGGGTTAGGTAAGGTTAGGTTAGGTTAAGATATGAACCGCGCTAAAACCGCATTAAACAATGTCACTTAGTGAGATGCTGTGTTTTTCACCATTACAAGTCGGGAACTGCGATATCTAATGTGAAAGCGCATGAAACCGCCGTAATCTTGTAGAAAACATTGTAAAGTAGCGAATAAAACGTTTTCTAACGATAGAAGTGCGAAGGTTCGGTTAGTTTGAGCTAGGTAGCGTCGTGAAACCACCAAAAACGATGTCATCTAACGAGATAGTGTTGTTTTATTGCGAGTACGAAACTGCGATAGGTGAAATGTTGTGAAAGCACACAAAACGGCATGAACAAGCCAAATACTGCGTGTTGTACCGTTACAAGTGCGAAACTGCTATAATGTGATATTCTCGTTAAAGCGCATGCAAGCATCGTGAAACCTTAAAGAACGATGTCATTTAGCGAGATACAGCGTTCTGTACTGCAATAAGTTGGTGAAAAACTGTGAGGTTATGCAAATATCGTAATTGTGAACGAAACAGTGTAATAGAGCGTTTTTCAATACAAGTACGAATGTTAGGATAGGTTAAGATATGAACCGTCGTAAAACCGCATTAAACAATGTCACTTAGTGAGATGCAGTGTTTTTCACCATTACAAGTCGGGAACTGCGATATCTAATGTGAAAGCGCTTGCAAACGTCGTTAGGTTAGGTTAGGTTAGGTTAGGTTAGGTTACGTTAGGTTAGGTTTGGTTAGGTTAGGTTAGGTTAGGTTAGGTTAGGTTATGTTAGGTTAGGTTGGGTTAGGTTAGGTTAGGTTACGTTAGGTCAAGGTATGAACCGTCGTAAAACCGCATTAAACAATGTCACTTAGTGAGATGCAGTGTTTTTCACCTTTACAAGTTGGGAACTGCGATATCTAATGTGAAAGCGCTTGAAACCGTCGTAATGTTGTAGAAAGCAATGTAAAGTAGCGAGTAAAACGTTTTCTAACGATAGAAGTGCGAAGGTTATGTTAGGTTGAGTTATGTTAGTTTAAGCTACGTAGCGTCGTGAAACCACCAAAAACGACGTCATCTAACGAGATAGTGTTGTTTTATTGCGAGTATTAAACTGCGATAGGTGAAATGTTGTGAAAGCACACAAAACGGCATGAACAAGCCAAATACTGCGTGTTCTACCGTTACAAGTGCGAAACTGCTATATTGTGATATTCTCGGTAAAGCGCATGCAAGCATCGTGAAACCTTAAAGAACGATGTCATTTTGCGAGATACAGCGTTCTGTACTGCAATAAGTTGGTGAAAAACTGTGAGGTTATGCAAATATCCTAATTGTGAACGAAACAGTGTAATAGAGCGTTTTTAATACAAGTGTGAATGTTAGGTTAGGTTAAGATATGAACCGTCGTAAAACCGCATTAAACAATGTCACTTAGTGAGATGCAGTGTTTTTCACCATTACAAGTCGGGAACTGCGATATCTAATGTGAAAGCGCTTGAAAACGTCGTTAGGTTAGGTTAGGTTAGGTTAGGTTAGGTTTGGTTAGGTTAGGTTAGGTTAAGTTAGGTTAGGGTATGTTAGGTAAGGTTTGGTTAGGTTAGGTTAGGTTAGGTTGGGTTAGGTAAGGTTAGGTTAGGTTAAGATATGAACCGCGCTAAAACCGCATTAAACAATGTCACTTAGTGAGATGCTGTGTTTTTCACCATTAAGAGTCGGGAACTGCGATATCTAATGTGAAAGCGCATGAAACCGTCGTAATCTTGTAGAAAACATTGTAAAGTAGCGAATAAAACGTTTTGTAACGATAGAAGTGCGAAGGTTCGGTTAGTTTGAGCTAGGTAGCGTCGTGAAACCACCAAAAACGATGTCATCTAACGAGACAGTGTTGTTTTATTGCGAGTACGAAACTGCGATAGGTGAAATATCGGGAAAGCACACAAAATGGCATGAACTAGCCAGATACTGCGTCTTGTGCCGTTACAAGTGCGAAACTGCTTTATTGTGATATTCTCGTTAAAGCGCATGCAAGTGTCTTGAAACCTTAAAGAACGATGTCATTTAGCGAGGTACAGCGTTCTGTACTGTAATAAGTTGGTGAGAAACTGTGAGGTCAAGCAAATATCGTAATTGTGAACGAAACAGTGTAATTGAGCGTATTTAGATACAAGTGCGAATGTTAGGTTAGGTTGAGATATCAACCGTCGTAAAACCGCATTAAACAATGTCACTTAGGGAGATGTAGTGTTTTTCAACATTACAAGTCGGGAACTACGATATCTAATGTGAAAGCGCTTGAAAACGTCGTTAGGTTAGGTTAGGTTAGGTTAGGTTACGTTAGGTTAGGTTTGGTTAGGTTAGGTTATGTTAGGTTAGGTTGGGTTAGGTTAGGTTAGGTTACGTTAGGTTAAGGTATGAACCGTCGTAAAACCGCATTAAACAATGTCAATTAGTGAGATGCAGTGTTTTTCACCTTTACAAGTTGGGAACTGCGATATCTAATGTGAAAGCGCTTGAAACCGTCGTACTGTTCCAGAAAGCAATGTAAAGTAGCGAGTAAAACGTTTTCTAACGATAGAAGTGCGAAGGTTATGTTAGGTTGAGTTATGTTAGTTTAAGCTAGGTAGCGTCGTGAAACCACCAAAAACGACGTCATCTAACGAGATAGTGTTGTTTTATTGCGAGTATTAAACTGTGATAGGTGAAATGTTGTGAATGCACACAAAACGGCATGAACAAGCCAAATACTGCGTGTTCTACCGTTACAAGTGCGAAACTTCTATGTTGTAATATTCTCGTTAAAGCGCACGCAAGCATCGTGAAACCTTAAAGAACAATGTTATTTAGCGAGATACAGCGTTCTGTACTGCAATAAGTTGGTGAGAAACTGTGAGGTCAAGCAAATATCGTAATTGTGAACGAAACAGTGTAATTGAGCGTCTTTAGATACAAGTGCGAATGTTAGGTTAGGTTGACATATCAACCGTCGTAAAACCGCATTAAACAATGTCACTTAGTGAGATGTAGTGTTTTTCAACATTACAAGTCGGGAACTACGATATCTAATGTGAAAGCGCATGAAACCGTCGTAATCTTGTAGAAAACATTGTAAAGTGGCGAGTAAAACGTTTTCTAACGATAGAAGTGCGAAGTTTAGGTTAGGTTAGGTTAGTTTAAGCTAGGTAGCGTCGTGAAACTACCAAAAACGACGTCATCTAACGAGATAGTGTTGTTTTATAGCGAGTATTAAACTGCGATAGGTGAAATGTTGTGAAAGCACACAAAACGGCATGAACAAGCCAAATACTGCGTGTTCTACCGTTACAAGTGCGAAACTGCTATATTGTGATATTCTCGTTAAAGCGCATGCAAGCATCGTGAAACCTTAAAGAACAATGTCATTTAGCGAGATACAGCGTTCTGTACTGCAATAAGCTGGTGAAAAACTGTGAGGTTATGCAAATATCGTAATTGTGAACAAAACAGTGTAATAGAGCGTTTTTAGATACAAGTGCGAATGTTAGGTTAGGTTAAGATATGAACCGTCGTAAAACCGCATTAAACAATGTCAATTACTGAGATGCAGTGTTTTTCACCATAAAAAGTGGGGAACTGCGATATTTAATGTGAAAGCGCTTGCAACCGTCGTTAGGTTAGGTTAGGTTAGGTTAGGTTAGGTTTGGTTAGGTTAGGTTAGGTTAGGTTAGATTAGGTTAGGTTGAGTTGGGTTAGGTTAGGTTAGGTTAGGTTAGGTTAGGTTGGGTTAGGTTAGGTTAGGTTAGGTTACGTTAGGTTAGGTTAGGTTACGTTAGGTTAGGTTAGGTTAGGTTAGGTTAGGTTAGGTAAGGATAATTTGGTTAGGTTAGGTAAGGTTAGGTTAGGTTAGGTTAGGTTGGGTTGGGTTAGGTTGGGTTTGGTTAGGTTAGGTTACGTTAGGTTAGGTTAGGTTAGGTTAGGTTACGTTAGGTTATGTTAGGTTAGGTTAGGTTACGTTAGGTTAGGTTAGGTCAGGTAAGGTTAGGTTACGTTAGAATAGGTTAGGTTAGGTTAGGTTACGTAAGGTTAGGTTAAGTTAGGTTAGGTTAGGTTTGGTTAGCTTAGGTTAGGTTAGCTTAGGTTAGGTTAGGTTGGGTTGGGTTGGGTTAGGTTGGGTTAGGTTAGGTTAGGTTAGGTTAGGTTGGGTTAGGTTAGTTTAGGTTAGGTTAGGTTAGGTTAGGTTGGGTTGGGTTGGGTTAGGTTAGGTTAGGTTAGGTTAGGTAAGGTTAGGTTAGGTTAGGTTAGGTTACGTTAGGTTAAGGTATGAACTGTCGTAAAACCGCATTAAACAATGTCACTTAGTGAGATGCAGTGTTTTTCACCTTTACAAGTTGGGAACTGTGATATCTAATGTTAAAGCGCTTGAAACCGTCATAATGTTGTAGAAAGCAATGTAAAGTAGCGAGTAAAACGTTTTCTAACGATAGAAGTGCGAAGGTTATGTTAGGTTGAGTTATGTTAGTTTAAGCTAGGTAGCGTCGTGCAACTACCAAAAACAACGTCATCTAACGAGATAGTGTTGTTTTATTGCGAGTACGAAACTGCGATAGGTGAAATGTTGTGAAAGCACACAAAACGGCATGAACAAGCCAAATACTGCGTGTTGTACCGTTACAAGTGCGAAACTGCTATGTTGTGATATTCTCGTAAAGCGCATGCAAGCATCGTGAAACCTTAAAGAACGATGTCATTTAGCGAGATACAGCGTTCTGTACTGCAATAAGTTGGTGAAAAACTGTGAGGTTATGCAAATATCCTAATTGTGAACGAAACAGTGTAATAGAGCGTTTTTTAATACAAGTGCGAATGTTTGGTTAGGTTAAGATATGAACCGTCGTAAAACCGCATTAAACAATGTCACTTAGTGAGATGCAGTGTTTTTCACCATTACAAGTCGGGAACTGCGATATCTAATGTGAAAGCGCTTGCAAACGTCGTTAGGTTAGGTTAGGTTTGGTTAGGTTAGGTTAGGCTAGGTTACGTTAGGTTAGGTCAGGTTAGGTTTGGTTAGGTTAGGTTAGGTTAGGTTAGGTTATGTTAGGTAAGGTTTGGTTAGGTTAGGTTAGGTTAGGTTGGGTTAGGTAAGGTTAGGTTAGGTTAAGATATGAACCGCGCTAAAACCGCATTAAACAATGTCACTTAGTGAGATGCTGTGTTTTTCACCATTACAAGTCGGGAACTGCGATATCTAATGTGAAAGCGCATGAAACCGTCGTAATCTTGTAGAAAACATTGTAAAGTAGCGAATAAAACGTTTTCTAACGATAGAAGTGCGAAGGTTCGGTTAGTTTGAGCTAGGTAGCGTCGTGAAACCACCAAAAACGATGTCATCTAACGAGATAGTGTTGTTTTATTGCGAGTACGAAACTGCGATAGGTGAAATGTTGTGAAAGCACACAAAACGGCATGAACAAGCCAAATACTGCGTGTTGTACAGTTACAAGTGCGAAACTGCTATGTTGTGACATTCTCGGTAAAGCGCATGCAAGTATCGTGAAACCTTAAAGAACGATGTCATTTAGCGAGATACAGCGTTCTGTACTGTAATAAGTTGGTGAGAAACTGTGAGGTCAAGCAAATATCGTAATTGTGAACGAAACAGTGTAATTGAGCGTCTTTAGATACAAGTTCGAATGTTAGGTTAGGTTGACATATCAACCATCGTAAAACCGCATTAAACAATGTCACTTAGTGAGATGTAGTGTTTTTCAACATTACAAGTCGGGAACTACAATATGTAATGTGAAAGCGCATGAAACCGTCGTAATCTTGTAGAAAACATTGTAAAGTTGCGAGTAAAACGTTTTCTAACGATAGAAGTGCGAAGGTTAGGTTAGGTTAGGTTAGTTTAGGCTAGGTAGCGTCGTGAAACTACCAAAAACGACGTCATCTAAAGAGATAGTGTTGTTTTATTGCGAGTATTAAACTGCGATAGGTGAAATGTTGTGAGAGCACACAAAACGGCATGAACAAGCCAAATACTGCGTGTTCTACCGTTACAAGTGCGAAACTGCTGTATTGTGATATTCTCGTTAAAGCGCATGCATGCATCGTGAAACCTTAAAGAACAATGTCATTTAGCGAGATACAGCGTTCTGTACTGCAATAAGTTGGTGAAAAACTGTGAGGTTATGCAAATATCGTAATTGTGAACGAAACAGTGTAATAGAGCGTTTTTCAATACAAGTACGAATGTTAGGTTAGGTTAAGATATGAACCGTCGTAAAACCGCACTAAACAATGTCACTTAGTGAGATGCAGTGTTTTTCACCATTACAAGTCGGGAACTGCGATATCTAATGTGAAAGCGCTTGCAAACGTCGTTAGGTTAGGTTAGGTTAGGTTAGGTTAGGTTACGTTAGGTTAGGTTAGGTTAGGTTAGGTTAGATTAGGTTAGGTTGAGTTGGGTTAGGTTAGGTTAGGTTAGGTTAGGTTAGGTTGGGTTAGGTTAGGTTAGGTTAGGTTACGTTAGGTTAGGTTAGGTTACGTTAGGTTAGGTTAGGTTAGGTTAGGTTAGGTAAGGATAATTTGGTTAGGTTAGGTAAGGTTAGGTTAGGTTAGGTTAGGTTGGGTTGGGTTAGGTTGGGTTTGGTTAGGTTAGGTTACGTTAGGTTAGGTTAGGTTAGGTTAGGTTACGTTAGGTTATGTTAGGTTAGGTTAGGTTACGTTAGGTTAGGTTAGGTCAGGTAAGGTTAGGTTACGTTAGAATAGGTTAGGTTAGGTTAGGTTACGTAAGGTTAGGTTAAGTTAGGTTAGGTTAGGTTTGGTTAGCTTAGGTTAGGTTAGCTTAGGTTAGGTTAGGTTGGGTTGGGTTGGGTTAGGTTGGGTTAGGTTAGGTTAGGTTAGGTTAGGTTGGGTTAGGTTAGTTTAGGTTAGGTTAGGTTAGGTTAGGTTGGGTTGGGTTGGGTTAGGTTAGGTTAGGTTAGGTTAGGTAAGGTTAGGTTAGGTTAGGTTAGGTTACGTTAGGTTAAGGTATGAACTGTCGTAAAACCGCATTAAACAATGTCACTTAGTGAGATGCAGTGTTTTTCACCTTTACAAGTTGGGAACTGTGATATCTAATGTTAAAGCGCTTGAAACCGTCATAATGTTGTAGAAAGCAATGTAAAGTAGCGAGTAAAACGTTTTCTAACGATAGAAGTGCGAAGGTTATGTTAGGTTGAGTTATGTTAGTTTAAGCTAGGTAGCGTCGTGCAACTACCAAAAACAACGTCATCTAACGAGATAGTGTTGTTTTATTGCGAGTACGAAACTGCGATAGGTGAAATGTTGTGAAAGCACACAAAACGGCATGAACAAGCCAAATACTGCGTGTTGTACCGTTACAAGTGCGAAACTGCTATGTTGTGATATTCTCGTAAAGCGCATGCAAGCATCGTGAAACCTTAAAGAACGATGTCATTTAGCGAGATACAGCGTTCTGTACTGCAATAAGTTGGTGAAAAACTGTGAGGTTATGCAAATATCCTAATTGTGAACGAAACAGTGTAATAGAGCGTTTTTTAATACAAGTGCGAATGTTTGGTTAGGTTAAGATATGAACCGTCGTAAAACCGCATTAAACAATGTCACTTAGTGAGATGCAGTGTTTTTCACCATTACAAGTCGGGAACTGCGATATCTAATGTGAAAGCGCTTGCAAACGTCGTTAGGTTAGGTTAGGTTTGGTTAGGTTAGGTTAGGCTAGGTTACGTTAGGTTAGGTCAGGTTAGGTTTGGTTAGGTTAGGTTAGGTTAGGTTAGGTTATGTTAGGTAAGGTTTGGTTAGGTTAGGTTAGGTTAGGTTGGGTTAGGTAAGGTTAGGTTAGGTTAAGATATGAACCGCGCTAAAACCGCATTAAACAATGTCACTTAGTGAGATGCTGTGTTTTTCACCATTACAAGTCGGGAACTGCGATATCTAATGTGAAAGCGCATGAAACCGTCGTAATCTTGTAGAAAACATTGTAAAGTAGCGAATAAAACGTTTTCTAACGATAGAAGTGCGAAGGTTCGGTTAGTTTGAGCTAGGTAGCGTCGTGAAACCACCAAAAACGATGTCATCTAACGAGATAGTGTTGTTTTATTGCGAGTACGAAACTGCGATAGGTGAAATGTTGTGAAAGCACACAAAACGGCATGAACAAGCCAAATACTGCGTGTTGTACAGTTACAAGTGCGAAACTGCTATGTTGTGACATTCTCGGTAAAGCGCATGCAAGTATCGTGAAACCTTAAAGAACGATGTCATTTAGCGAGATACAGCGTTCTGTACTGTAATAAGTTGGTGAGAAACTGTGAGGTCAAGCAAATATCGTAATTGTGAACGAAACAGTGTAATTGAGCGTCTTTAGATACAAGTTCGAATGTTAGGTTAGGTTGACATATCAACCATCGTAAAACCGCATTAAACAATGTCACTTAGTGAGATGTAGTGTTTTTCAACATTACAAGTCGGGAACTACAATATGTAATGTGAAAGCGCATGAAACCGTCGTAATCTTGTAGAAAACATTGTAAAGTTGCGAGTAAAACGTTTTCTAACGATAGAAGTGCGAAGGTTAGGTTAGGTTAGGTTAGTTTAGGCTAGGTAGCGTCGTGAAACTACCAAAAACGACGTCATCTAAAGAGATAGTGTTGTTTTATTGCGAGTATTAAACTGCGATAGGTGAAATGTTGTGAGAGCACACAAAACGGCATGAACAAGCCAAATACTGCGTGTTCTACCGTTACAAGTGCGAAACTGCTGTATTGTGATATTCTCGTTAAAGCGCATGCATGCATCGTGAAACCTTAAAGAACAATGTCATTTAGCGAGATACAGCGTTCTGTACTGCAATAAGTTGGTGAAAAACTGTGAGGTTATGCAAATATCGTAATTGTGAACGAAACAGTGTAATAGAGCGTTTTTCAATACAAGTACGAATGTTAGGTTAGGTTAAGATATGAACCGTCGTAAAACCGCACTAAACAATGTCACTTAGTGAGATGCAGTGTTTTTCACCATTACAAGTCGGGAACTGCGATATCTAATGTGAAAGCGCTTGCAAACGTCGTTAGGTTAGGTTAGGTTAGGTTAGGTTAGGTTACGTTAGGTTAGGTTTGGTTAGGTTAGGTTAGGTTAGGTTAGGTTATGTTAGGTTAGGTTGGGTTAGGTTAGGTTAGGTTACGTTAGGTTAAGGTATGAACCGTCGTAAAACCGCAATAAACAATGTCACTTAGTGAGATGCAGTGTTTTTCACCTTTACAAGTTGGGAACTGCGATATCTAATGTGAAAGCGCTTGAAACCGTCGTAATGTTGTAGAAAGCAATGTAAAGTAGCGAGTAAAACGTTTTCTAACGATAGAAATGCGAAGGTTATGTTAGGTTGAGTTATGTTAGTTTAAGCTAGGTAGCGTCGTGAAACCACCAAAAACGACGTCATCTAACAAGATAGTGTTGTTTTATAGCGAGTATTAAACTGCGATAGGTGAAATGTTGTGAAAGCACACAAAACGGCATGAACAAGCCAAATACTGCGTGTTCTACCGTTACAAGTGCGAAACTGCTATATTGTGATATTCTCGTTAAAGCGCATGCAAGCATCGTGAAACCTTAAAGAAATATGTCATTTAGCGAGATACAACGTTCTGTACTGCAATAAGTTGGTGAAAAACTGTGAGGTTATGCAAATATCGTAATTGTGAACAAAACAGTGTAATAGAGCGTTTTTAGATACAAGTGCGAATGTTAGGTTAGGTTAAGATATGAACCGTCGTAAAACCGCATTAAACAATGTCAATTAGTGAGATGCAGTGTTTTTCACCATTAAAAGTCGGGAACTGCGATATCTAATGTGAAAGCGCTTGCAACCGTTGTTAGGTTAGGTTAGGTTAGGTTAGGTTAGGTTTTGTTAAGTTAGGTTAGGTTAGGTTAGATTAGGTTAGGTTGGGTTGAGTTGGGTTAGGTTAGGTTAGGTTAGGTTGGGTTAGGTTAGGTTAGGTTAGGTTGGGTTACGTTAGGTTAGGTTAGGTTACGTTAGGTTAGGTTAGGTTAGGTTACGTTAGGTTAGGTTAGGTTAGGTAAGGATAATTTGGTTAGGTTAGGTAAGGTTAGGTTAGGTTAGGTTGGGTTGGGTGTTGTTGGGTTGGGTGTTGTTGGGTTGGGTTGGGTTGGGTTAGGTTGGGTTAGGTTAGGTTAGGTTACGTTAGGTTAGGTTAGGTTAGGTTACGTTAGGTTATGTTAGGTTAGGTTAGGTTATGTTAGGTTAGGTTAGGTCAGGTAAGGTTAGGTTACGTTAGAATAGGTTAGGTTAGGTTAGGTTACGTTAGGTTAGGTTAAGTTAGGTTAGGTTAGGTTTGGTTAGGTTAGCTTAGGTTAGGTTAGGTTGGGTTGGGTTGGGTTGGGTTAGGTTAGGTTAGGTTAGGTTAGGTTGGGTTAGGTTAGTTTAGGTTAGGTTAGGTTAGGTTAGGTTGGGTTGGGTTGGGTTAGGTTAGGTTAGGTAAGGTTAGGTTAGGTTAGGTTACGTTAGGTTAAGGTATGAACCGTCGTAAAACCGCATTAAACAATGTCACTTAGTGAGATGCAGTGTTTTTCACCTTTACAAGTTGGGAACTGTGATATCTAATGTGAAAGCGCTTGAAACCGTCATAATGTTGTAGAAAGCAATGTAAAGTAGCGAGTCAAACGTTTTCTAACGATAGAATTGCGAAGGTTATGTTAGGTTGAGTTATGTTAGTTTAAGCTAGGTAGCGTCGTGAAACTACCAAAAACAACGTCATCTAACGAGATAGTGTTGTTTTATTGCGAGTACGAAACTGCGATAGGTGAAATGTTGTGAAAGCACACAAAACGGCATGAACAAGCCAAATACTGCGTGTTGTACCGTTACAAGTGCGAAACTGCTATGTTGTGATATTCTCGTTAAAGCGCATGCAAGCATCGTGAAACCCTAAAGAACGATGTCATTTAGCGAGATACAGCGTTCTGTACTGCAATAAGTTGGTTAAAAACTGTGAGGTTATGCAAATATCGTAATTGTGAACGAAACAGTGTAATAGAGCGTTTTTTAATGCAAGTGCGAATGTTAGGTTAGGTTAAGATATGAACCGTCGTAAAACCGCATTAAACAATGTCACTTAGTGAGATGCAGTGTTTTTCACTATTACAAGTCGGGAACTGCGATATCTAATGTGAAAGCGCTTGCAAACGTCGTTAGGTTAGGTTAGGTTAGGTTAGGTTAGGTTACGTTAGGTTAGGTTTAGTTAGGTTAGGTTAGGTTAGGTTAGGTTATGTTAGGTTAGGTTGGGTTAGGTTAGGTTAGGTTACGTTAGGTCAAGGTATGAACCGTCGTAAAACCGCATTAAACAATGTCACTTAGTGAGATGCAGTGTTTTTCACCTTTACAAGTTGGGAACTTCGATATCTAATGTGAAAGCGCTTGAAACCGTCGTAATGTTGTAGAAAGCAATGTAAAGTAGCGAGTAAAACGTTTTCTAACGATAGAAGTGCGAAGGTTAGGTTAGTTTGAGCTAGGTAGCGTCGTGAAACCACCAAAAACGATGTCATCTAACGAGATAGTGTTGTTTTATTGCGAGTACGAAACTGGGATAGGTGAAATATTGGGAAAGCGCACAAAAAGGCATGAACTAGCCAGATACTGCGTCTTGTGCCGTTACAAGTGCGAAACTGCTTTATTGTGATATTCTCGTTAAAGCGCATGCAAGTATCGCGAAACCTTAAAGAACGATGTCATTTAGCGAGATACAGCGTTCTGTACTGTAATAGGTTGGTTAGAAACGGTGAGGTCAAGCAAATATCGTAATTGTGAACGAAACAGTGTAATTGAGCGTCTTTAGATACAAGTGCGAATGTTAGGTTAGGTTGATATATCAACCGTCGTAAAACCGCATTAAACAATGTCACTTAGTGAGATGTAGTGTTTTTCAACATTACAAGTCGGGAACTACGATATCTAATGTGAAAGCGCATGAAACCGTCGTAATCTTGTAGAAAACATTGTAAAGTTGCGAGTAAAACGTTTTCTAACGATAGAAGTGCGAAGGTTAGGTTAGGTTAGGTTAGTTTAAGCTAGGTAGCGTCGTGAAACTACCAAAAACGACGTCATCTAACGAGATAGTGTTGTTTTATAGCGAGTATTAAACTGCGATAGGTGAAATGTTGTGAAAGCACACAAAACGGCATGAACAAGCCAAATACTGCGTGTTCTACCGTTACAAGTGCGAAACTGCTATATTGTGATATTCTCGTTAAAGCGCATGCAAGCATCGTGAAACCTTAAAGAACAATGCCATTTAGCGAGATACAGCGTTCTGTACTGCAATAAGTTGGTGAAAAACTGTGAGGTTATGCAAATATCGTAATTGTGAACGAAACAGTGTAATAGAGCGTTTTTCAATACAAGTACGAATGTTAGGTTAGGTTAAGATATGAACCGTCGTAAAACCGCATTAAACAATGTCACTTAGTGAGATGCAGTGTTTTTCACCATTACAAGTCGGGAACTGCGATATCTAATGTGAAAGCGCTTGCAAACGTCGTTAGGTTAGGTTTGGTTAGGTTAGGTTAGGTTAGGTTACGTTAGGTTAGGTTTGGTTAGGTTAGGTTAGGTTAGGTTAGGTTAGGTTAGGTTAGGTTGGGTTAGGTTAGGTTAGGTTACGTTAGGTCAAGGTATGAACCGTCGTAAAACCGCATTAAACAATGTCACTTAGTGAGATGCAGTGTTTTTCACCTTTACAAGTTGGGAACTGGGATATCTAATGTGAAAGCGCTTGAAACCGTCGTAATGTTGTAAAAAGCAATGTAAAGTAGCGAGTAAAACGTTTTCTAACGATAGAAGTGCGAAGGTTATGTTAGGTTGAGTTATGTTAGTTTAAGCTAGGTAGCGTCGTGAAACTACCAAAAACAACGTCATCTAACGAGATAGTGTTGTTTTATTGCGAGTACGAAACTGCGATAGGTGAAATGTTGTGAAAGCACACAAAACGGCATGAACAAGCCAAATACTGCGTGTTGTACCGTTACAAGTGCGAAACTGCTATGTTGTGATATTCTCGTTAAAGCGCATGCAAGCATCGTGAAACCTTAAAGAACGATGTCATTTAGCGAGATACAGCGTTCTGTACTGCAATAAGTTGGTGAAAAACTGTGAGGTTATGCAAATATCCTAAGTGTGAACGAAACAGTGTAATAGAGCGTTTTTTAATGCAAGTGCGAATGTTAGGTTAGGTTAAGATATGAACCGTCGTAAAACCGCATTAAACAATGTCACTTAGTGAGATGCAGTGTTTTTCACCATTACAAGTCGGGAACTGCGATATCTAATGTGAAAGCGCTTGCAAACGTCGTTAGGTTAGGTTAGGTTAGGTTAGGTTAGGTTACGTTAGGTTAGGTTAGGTTAGGTTTGGTTAGGTTAGGTTAGGTTAGGTTAGGGATGTTAGGTAAGGTTTGGTTAGGTTAGGTTAGGTTAGGTTGGGTTAGGTAAGGTTATGTTAGGTTAAGATATGAACCGCGCTAAACCGCATTAAACAATGTCACTTAGTGAGATGCTGTGTTTTTCACCATTACAAGTCGGGAACTGCGATATCTAATGTGAAAGCGCATGAAACCGTCGTAATCTTGTAGAAAACATTGTAAAGTAGCGAATAAAACGTTTTCTAACGATAGAAGTGCGAAGGTTCGGTTAGTATGAGCTAGGTAGCGTCATGAAGCCACCAAAAACGATGTCATCTAACGAGATAGTGTTGTTTTATTGCGAGTACGAAACTGCGATAGGTGAAATATTGGGAAAGCACACAAAATGGCATGAACTAGCCAGCTACTGCGTCTTGTGCCGTTACAAGTGCGAAACTGCTTTATTGTTATATTCTCGTTAAAGCGCATGCAAGTATCGTGAAACCTTAAAGAACGATGTCATTTAGCGAGATACAGCGTTCTGTACTGTAATAAGTTGGTGAGAAACTGTGAGGTCAAGCAAATATCGTAATTGTGAACGAAACAGTGTAATTGAGCGTACTTAGATACAAGTGCGAATGTTAGGTTAGGTTGAGATATACACCGTCGTAAAACCGCATTAAACAATGTCACTTAGTGAGATGTAGTGTTTTTCAACATTACAAGTCGGGAACTACGATATCTAATGTGAAAGCGCATGAAACCGTCGTAATCTTGTAGAAAACATTGTAAAGTTGCGAGTAAAACGTTTTCTAACGATAGAAGTGCGAAGGTTAGCTTGACTTATGTTAGTTTAAGCTATGTAGCGTCGTGAGACCACCAAAAAGGACGTCATCTAACGAGATAGTGTTGTTTTATTGCATGTACGAAACTGCAATAGGTGAAATGTTGTGAAAGTACACAAAACGGCTTGAACAAGCCAGATACTGCGTGTTGTACCGTTACAAGTGCGAAACTGCTATAATGTGATATTCTCGTTAAAGCGTATGCAAGCATCGTGAAACCTTAAAGAACGATGTCATCTAGCGAGATACAGCGTTCTGTACTGCAATAAGTTGGTGAAAAACTGTGAGGTTATGCAAATATCGTAATTGTGAACGAAACAGTGTAATAGAGCGTTTTTCAATACAAGTACGAATGTTAGGTTAGGTTAAGATATGAACCGTCGTAAAACCGCATTAAACAATGTCACTTAGTGAGATGCAGTGTTTTTCACCATTACAAGTCGGGAACTGCGATATCTAATGTGAAAGCGCTTGCAAACGTCGTTAGGTTAGGTTAGGTTAGGTTAAGTTAGGTTAGGTTACGTTAGGTAAGTTTGGTTAGGTTAGGTTAGGTTAGGTTAGGTTATGTTAGGTTAGGTTGGGTTAGGTTAGGTTAGGTTACGTTAGGTCAAGGTATGAACCGTCGTAAAACCGCATTAAACAATGTCACTTAGTGAGATGCAGTGTTTTTCACCTTTACAAGTTGGGAACTGCGATATCTAATGTGAAAGCGCTTGAAACCGTCGTAATGTTGTAGAAAGCAATGTAAAGTAGCGAGTAAAACGTTTTCTAACGATAGAAGTGTGAAGGTTATGTTAGGTTGAGTTATGTTAGTTTAAGCTACGTAGCGTCGTGAAACCACCAAAAACGACGTCATCTAACGAGATAGTGTTGTTTTATTGCGAGTATTAAACTGCGATAGGTGAAATGTTGTGAAAGCACACAAAACGGCATGAACAAGCCAAATACTGCGTGTTCTACCGTTACAAGTGCGAAACTGCTATATTGTGATATTCTCGGTAAAGCGCATGCAAGTATCGTGAAACCTTAAAGAACGATGTCATTTAGCGAGATACAGCGTTCTGTACTGTAATAGGTTGGTGAGAAACGGTGAGGTCAAGCAAATATCGTAATTGTGAACGAAACAGTGTAATTGAGCGTCTTTATATACAAGTGCGAATGTTAGGTTAGGTTGATATATCAACCGTCGTAAAACCGCATTAAACAATGTCACTTAGTGAGATGTAGTGTTTTTCAACATTACAAGTCGGGAACTACGATATCTAATGTGAAAGCGCATGAAACCGTCGTAATCTTGTAGAAAACATTGTAAAGTTGCGAGTAAAACGTTTTCTAACGATAGAAGTGCGAAGGTTAGGTTAGGTTAGGTTAGTTTAAGCTAGGTAGCGTCGTGAAACTACCAAAAACGACGTCATCTAACGAGATAGTGTTGTTTTATAGCGAGTATTAAACTGCCATAGGTGAAATGTTGTGAAAGCACACAAAACGGCATGAACAAGCCAAATACTGCGTGTTCTACCGTTACAAGTGCGAAACTGCTATAGTGTGATATTCTCGTTAAAGCGCATGCAAGCATCGTGAAACCTTAAAGAACAATGTCATTTAGCGAGATACAGCGTTCTGTACTGCAATAAGTTGGTGAAAAACTGTGAGGTTATGCAAATATCGTAATTGTGAACAAAACAGTGTAATAGAGCGTTTTTAGATACAAGTGCGAATGTTAGGTTAGGTTAAGATATGAACCGTCGTAAAACCGCATTAAACAATGTCAATTAGTGAGATGCAGTGTTTTTCACCATTAAAAGTGGGGAACTGCGATATCTAATGTGAAAGCGCTTGCAACCGTCGTTAGGTTAGGTTAGGTTAGGTTAGGTTAGGTTAGGTTTGGTTAGGTTAGGTTAGGTTAGGTTAGGTTAGATTAGGTTAGGTTGGGTTGAGTTGGGTTAGGTTAGGTTAGGTTAGGTTGGGTTAGGTTAGGTTAGGTTAGGTTAGGTTAGGTTACGTTAGGTTAGGTTAGGTTAGGTTACGTTAGGTTAGGTTAGGTTAGGATAATTTGGTTAGGTTAGGTAAGGTTAGGTTAGGTTAGGTTAGGTTGGGTTGGGTGTTGTTGGGTTGGGTTGGGTTGGGTTAGGTTGGGTTAGGTTAGGTTAGGTTACGTTAGAATAGGTTAGGTTAGGTTAGGTTACGTTAGGTTAGGTTAAGTTAGGTTAGGTTAGGTTTGGTTAGGTTAGGTTAGGTTAGCTTTGGTTAGGTTAGGTTGGGTTGGGTTGGGTTAGGTTGGGTTAGGTTAGGTTAGGTTAGGTTAGGTTGGGTTAGGTTAGTTTAGGTTAGGTTAGGTTAGGTTGGGTTGGGTTGGTTAGGTTAGGTTAGGTTAGGTTAGGTTACGTTAGGTTAAGGTATGAACCGTCGTAAAACCGCATTAAACAATGTCACTTAGTGAGATGCAGTGTTTTTCACCTTTACAAGTTGGGAACTGTGATATCTAATGTGAAAGCGCTTGAAACCGTCGTAATGTTGTAGAAAGCAATGTAAAGTAGCGAGTAAAACATTTTCTAACGATAGAAGTGCGAAGAGTATGTTAGGTTGAGTTATGTTAGTTTAAGCTAGGTAGCGTCGAGAAACTACCAAAAACAACGTCATCTAACGAGATAGTGTTGTTTTATTGCGAGTACGAAACTGCGATAGGTGAAATGTTGTGAAAGCACACAAAACGGCATGAACAAGCCAAATACTGCGTGTTGTACCGTTACAAGTGCGAAACTGCTATGTTGTGATATTCTCGTTGAAGCGCATGCAAGCATCGTGAAACCTTAAAGAACGATGTCATTTTGCGAGATACAGCGTTCTGTACTGCAATAAGTTGGTGAAAAACTGTGAGGTTATGCAAATATCCTAATTGTGAACGAAACAGTGTAATAGAGCGTTTTTAATACAAGTGCGAATGTTAGGTTAGGTTAAGATATGAACCGTCGTAAAACCGCATTAAACAATGTCACTTAGTGAGATGCAGTGTTTTTCACCATTACAAGTCGGGAACTGCGATATCTAATGTGAAAGCGCTTGAAAACGTCGTTAGGTTAGGTTAGGTTAGGTTAGGTTAGGTTTGGTTAGGTTAGGTTAGGTTAAGTTAGGTTAGGGTATGTTAGGTAAGGTTTGGTTAGGTTAGGTTAGGTTAGGTTGGGTTAGGTAAGGTTAGGTTAGGTTAAGATATGAACCGCGCTAAAACCGCATTAAACAATGTCACTTAGTGAGATGCTGTGTTTTTCACCATTAAGAGTCGGGAACTGCGATATCTAATGTGAAAGCGCATGAAACCGTCGTAATCTTGTAGAAAACATTGTAAAGTAGCGAATAAAACGTTTTCTAACGATAGAAGTGCGAAGGTTCGGTTAGTTTGAGCTAGGTAGCGTCGTGAAACCACCAAAAACGATGTCATCTAACGAGACAGTGTTGTTTTATTGCGAGTACGAAACTGCGATAGGTGAAATATTGGGAAAGCACACAAAATGGCATGAACTAGCCAGATACTGCGTCTTGTGCCGTTACAAGTGCGAAACTGCTTTATTGTGATATTCTCGTTAAAGCGCATGCAAGTGTCTTGAAACCTTAAAGAACGATGTCATTTAGCGAGATACAGCGTTCTGTACTGTAATAGGTTGGTTAGAAACGGTGAGGTCAAGCAAATATCGTAATTGTGAACGAAACAGTGTAATTGAGCGTCTTTAGATACAAGTGCGAATGTTAGGTTAGGTTGATATATCAACCGTCGTAAAACCGCATTAAACAATGTCACTTAGTGAGATGTAGTGTTTTTCAACATTACAAGTCGGGAACTACGATATCTAATGTGAAAGCGCATGAAACCGTCGTAATCTTGTAGAAAACATTGTAAAGTTGCGAGTAAAACGTTTTCTAACGATAGAAGTGCGAAGGTTAGGTTAGGTTAGGTTAGTTTAAGCTAGGTAGCGTCGTGAAACTACCAAAAACGACGTCATCTAACGAGATAGTGTTGTTTTATAGCGAGTATTAAACTGCGATAGGTGAAATGTTGTGAAAGCACACAAAACGGCATGAACAAGCCAAATACTGCGTGTTCTACCGTTACAAGTGCGAAACTGCTATATTGTGATATTCTCGTTAAAGCGCATGCAAGCATCGTGAAACCTTAAAGAACAATGCCATTTAGCGAGATACAGCGTTCTGTACTGCAATAAGTTGGTGAAAAACTGTGAGGTTATGCAAATATCGTAATTGTGAACGAAACAGTGTAATAGAGCGTTTTTCAATACAAGTACGAATGTTAGGTTAGGTTAAGATATGAACCGTCGTAAAACCGCATTAAACAATGTCACTTAGTGAGATGCAGTGTTTTTCACCATTACAAGTCGGGAACTGCGATATCTAATGTGAAAGCGCTTGCAAACGTCGTTAGGTTAGGTTTGGTTAGGTTAGGTTAGGTTAGGTTACGTTAGGTTAGGTTTGGTTAGGTTAGGTTAGGTTAGGTTAGGTTAGGTTAGGTTAGGTTGGGTTAGGTTAGGTTAGGTTACGTTAGGTCAAGGTATGAACCGTCGTAAAACCGCATTAAACAATGTCACTTAGTGAGATGCAGTGTTTTTCACCTTTACAAGTTGGGAACTGGGATATCTAATGTGAAAGCGCTTGAAACCGTCGTAATGTTGTAAAAAGCAATGTAAAGTAGCGAGTAAAACGTTTTCTAACGATAGAAGTGCGAAGGTTATGTTAGGTTGAGTTATGTTAGTTTAAGCTAGGTAGCGTCGTGAAACTACCAAAAACAACGTCATCTAACGAGATAGTGTTGTTTTATTGCGAGTACGAAACTGCGATAGGTGAAATGTTGTGAAAGCACACAAAACGGCATGAACAAGCCAAATACTGCGTGTTGTACCGTTACAAGTGCGAAACTGCTATGTTGTGATATTCTCGTTAAAGCGCATGCAAGCATCGTGAAACCTTAAAGAACGATGTCATTTAGCGAGATACAGCGTTCTGTACTGCAATAAGTTGGTGAAAAACTGTGAGGTTATGCAAATATCCTAAGTGTGAACGAAACAGTGTAATAGAGCGTTTTTTAATGCAAGTGCGAATGTTAGGTTAGGTTAAGATATGAACCGTCGTAAAACCGCATTAAACAATGTCACTTAGTGAGATGCAGTGTTTTTCACCATTACAAGTCGGGAACTGCGATATCTAATGTGAAAGCGCTTGCAAACGTCGTTAGGTTAGGTTAGGTTAGGTTAGGTTAGGTTACGTTAGGTTAGGTTAGGTTAGGTTTGGTTAGGTTAGGTTAGGTTAGGTTAGGGATGTTAGGTAAGGTTTGGTTAGGTTAGGTTAGGTTAGGTTGGGTTAGGTAAGGTTATGTTAGGTTAAGATATGAACCGCGCTAAAACCGCATTAAACAATGTCACTTAGTGAGATGCTGTGTTTTTCACCATTACAAGTCGGGAACTGCGATATCTAATGTGAAAGCGCATGAAACCGTCGTAATCTTGTAGAAAACATTGTAAAGTAGCGAATAAAACGTTTTCTAACGATAGAAGTGCGAAGGTTCGGTTAGTATGAGCTAGGTAGCGTCATGAAGCCACCAAAAACGATGTCATCTAACGAGATAGTGTTGTTTTATTGCGAGTACGAAACTGCGATAGGTGAAATATTGGGAAAGCACACAAAATGGCATGAACTAGCCAGCTACTGCGTCTTGTGCCGTTACAAGTGCGAAACTGCTTTATTGTTATATTCTCGTTAAAGCGCATGCAAGTATCGTGAAACCTTAAAGAACGATGTCATTTAGCGAGATACAGCGTTCTGTACTGTAATAAGTTGGTGAGAAACTGTGAGGTCAAGCAAATATCGTAATTGTGAACGAAACAGTGTAATTGAGCGTACTTAGATACAAGTGCGAATGTTAGGTTAGGTTGAGATATACACCGTCGTAAAACCGCATTAAACAATGTCACTTAGTGAGATGTAGTGTTTTTCAACATTACAAGTCGGGAACTACGATATCTAATGTGAAAGCGCATGAAACCGTCGTAATCTTGTAGAAAACATTGTAAAGTTGCGAGTAAAACGTTTTCTAACGATAGAAGTGCGAAGGTTAGCTTGACTTATGTTAGTTTAAGCTATGTAGCGTCGTGAGACCACCAAAAAGGACGTCATCTAACGAGATAGTGTTGTTTTATTGCATGTACGAAACTGCAATAGGTGAAATGTTGTGAAAGTACACAAAACGGCTTGAACAAGCCAGATACTGCGTGTTGTACCGTTACAAGTGCGAAACTGCTATAATGTGATATTCTCGTTAAAGCGTATGCAAGCATCGTGAAACCTTAAAGAACGATGTCATCTAGCGAGATACAGCGTTCTGTACTGCAATAAGTTGGTGAAAAACTGTGAGGTTATGCAAATATCGTAATTGTGAACGAAACAGTGTAATAGAGCGTTTTTCAATACAAGTACGAATGTTAGGTTAGGTTAAGATATGAACCGTCGTAAAACCGCATTAAACAATGTCACTTAGTGAGATGCAGTGTTTTTCACCATTACAAGTCGGGAACTGCGATATCTAATGTGAAAGCGCTTGCAAACGTCGTTAGGTTAGGTTAGGTTAGGTTAAGTTAGGTTAGGTTACGTTAGGTAAGTTTGGTTAGGTTAGGTTAGGTTAGGTTAGGTTATGTTAGGTTAGGTTGGGTTAGGTTAGGTTAGGTTACGTTAGGTCAAGGTATGAACCGTCGTAAAACCGCATTAAACAATGTCACTTAGTGAGATGCAGTGTTTTTCACCTTTACAAGTTGGGAACTGCGATATCTAATGTGAAAGCGCTTGAAACCGTCGTAATGTTGTAGAAAGCAATGTAAAGTAGCGAGTAAAACGTTTTCTAACGATAGAAGTGTGAAGGTTATGTTAGGTTGAGTTATGTTAGTTTAAGCTACGTAGCGTCGTGAAACCACCAAAAACGACGTCATCTAACGAGATAGTGTTGTTTTATTGCGAGTATTAAACTGCGATAGGTGAAATGTTGTGAAAGCACACAAAACGGCATGAACAAGCCAAATACTGCGTGTTCTACCGTTACAAGTGCGAAACTGCTATATTGTGATATTCTCGGTAAAGCGCATGCAAGTATCGTGAAACCTTAAAGAACGATGTCATTTAGCGAGATACAGCGTTCTGTACTGTAATAGGTTGGTGAGAAACGGTGAGGTCAAGCAAATATCGTAATTGTGAACGAAACAGTGTAATTGAGCGTCTTTATATACAAGTGCGAATGTTAGGTTAGGTTGATATATCAACCGTCGTAAAACCGCATTAAACAATGTCACTTAGTGAGATGTAGTGTTTTTCAACATTACAAGTCGGGAACTACGATATCTAATGTGAAAGCGCATGAAACCGTCGTAATCTTGTAGAAAACATTGTAAAGTTGCGAGTAAAACGTTTTCTAACGATAGAAGTGCGAAGGTTAGGTTAGGTTAGGTTAGTTTAAGCTAGGTAGCGTCGTGAAACTACCAAAAACGACGTCATCTAACGAGATAGTGTTGTTTTATAGCGAGTATTAAACTGCCATAGGTGAAATGTTGTGAAAGCACACAAAACGGCATGAACAAGCCAAATACTGCGTGTTCTACCGTTACAAGTGCGAAACTGCTATAGTGTGATATTCTCGTTAAAGCGCATGCAAGCATCGTGAAACCTTAAAGAACAATGTCATTTAGCGAGATACAGCGTTCTGTACTGCAATAAGTTGGTGAAAAACTGTGAGGTTATGCAAATATCGTAATTGTGAACAAAACAGTGTAATAGAGCGTTTTTAGATACAAGTGCGAATGTTAGGTTAGGTTAAGATATGAACCGTCGTAAAACCGCATTAAACAATGTCAATTAGTGAGATGCAGTGTTTTTCACCATTAAAAGTGGGGAACTGCGATATCTAATGTGAAAGCGCTTGCAACCGTCGTTAGGTTAGGTTAGGTTAGGTTAGGTTAGGTTTGGTTAGGTTAGGTTAGGTTAGGTTAGGTTAGATTAGGTTAGGTTGGGTTGAGTTGGGTTAGGTTAGGTTAGGTTAGGTTGGGTTAGGTTAGGTTAGGTTAGGTTAGGTTAGGTTACGTTAGGTTAGGTTAGGTTACGTTAGGTTAGGTTAGGTTAGGATAATTTGGTTAGGTTAGGTAAGGTTAGGTTAGGTTAGGTTAGGTTGGGTTGGGTGTTGTTGGGTTGGGTTGGGTTGGGTTAGGTTGGGTTAGGTTAGGTTAGGTTACGTTAGAATAGGTTAGGTTAGGTTAGGTTACGTTAGGTTAGGTCAAGTTAGGTTAGGTTAGGTTTGGTTAGGTTAGGTTAGGTTAGCTTTGGTTAGGTTAGGTTGGGTTGGGTTGGGTTAGGTTGGGTTAGGTTAGGTTAGGTTAGGTTAGGTTGGGTTAGGTTAGTTTAGGTTAGGTTAGGTTAGGTTGGGTTGGGTTGGTTAGGTTAGGTTAGGTTAGGTTAGGTTACGTTAGGTTAAGGTATGAACCGTCGTAAAACCGCATTAAACAATGTCACTTAGTGAGATGCAGTGTTTTTCACCTTTACAAGTTGGGAACTGTGATATCTAATGTGAAAGCGCTTGAAACCGTCGTAATGTTGTAGAAAGCAATGTAAAGTAGCGAGTAAAACATTTTCTAACGATAGAAGTGCGAAGAGTATGTTAGGTTGAGTTATGTTAGTTTAAGCTAGGTAGCGTCGAGAAACTACCAAAAACAACGTCATCTAACGAGATAGTGTTGTTTTATTGCGAGTACGAAACTGCGATAGGTGAAATGTTGTGAAAGCACACAAAACGGCATGAACAAGCCAAATACTGCGTGTTGTACCGTTACAAGTGCGAAACTGCTATGTTGTGATATTCTCGTTGAAGCGCATGCAAGCATCGTGAAACCTTAAAGAACGATGTCATTTTGCGAGATACAGCGTTCTGTACTGCAATAAGTTGGTGAAAAACTGTGAGGTTATGCAAATATCCTAATTGTGAACGAAACAGTGTAATAGAGCGTTTTTAATACAAGTGCGAATGTTAGGTTAGGTTAAGATATGAACCGTCGTAAAACCGCATTAAACAATGTCACTTAGTGAGATGCAGTGTTTTTCACCATTACAAGTCGGGAACTGCGATATCTAATGTGAAAGCGCTTGAAAACGTCGTTAGGTTAGGTTAGGTTAGGTTAGGTTAGGTTTGGTTAGGTTAGGTTAGGTTAAGTTAGGTTAGGGTATGTTAGGTAAGGTTTGGTTAGGTTAGGTTAGGTTAGGTTGGGTTAGGTAAGGTTAGGTTAGGTTAAGATATGAACCGCGCTAAAACCGCATTAAACAATGTCACTTAGTGAGATGCTGTGTTTTTCACCATTAAGAGTCGGGAACTGCGATATCTAATGTGAAAGCGCATGAAACCGTCGTAATCTTGTAGAAAACATTGTAAAGTAGCGAATAAAACGTTTTCTAACGATAGAAGTGCGAAGGTTCGGTTAGTTTGAGCTAGGTAGCGTCGTGAAACCACCAAAAACGATGTCATCTAACGAGACAGTGTTGTTTTATTGCGAGTACGAAACTGCGATAGGTGAAATATTGGGAAAGCACACAAAATGGCATGAACTAGCCAGATACTGCGTCTTGTGCCGTTACAAGTGCGAAACTGCTTTATTGTGATATTCTCGTTAAAGCGCATGCAAGTGTCTTGAAACCTTAAAGAACGATGTCATTTAGCGAGATACAGCGTTCTGTACTGTAATAAGTTGGTGAGAAACTGTGAGGTCAAGCAAATATCGTAATTGTGAACGAAACAGTGTAATTGAGCGTATTTAGATACAAGTGCGAATGTTAGGTTAGGTTGAGATATCAACCGTCGTAAAACCGCATTAAACAATGTCACTTAGTGAGATGTAGTGTTTTTCAACATTACAAGTCGGGAACTACGATATCTAATGTGAAAGCGCTTGAAAACGTCGTTAGGTTAGGTTAGGTTAGGTTAGGTTACGTTAGGTTAGGTTTGGTTAGGTTAGGTTATAGGTTAGGTTGGGTTGGGTTAGGTTAGGTTAGGTTACGTTAGGTTAAGGTATGAACCGTCGTAAAACCGCATTAAACAATGTCACTTAGTGAGATGCAGTGTTTTTCACCTTTACAAGTTGGGAACTGCGATATCTAATGTGAAAGCGCTTGAAACCGTCGTACTGTTCCAGAAAGCAATGTAAAGTAGCGAGTAAAACGTTTTTTACGATAGAAGTGCGAAGGTTATGTTGGGTTGAGTTATGTTAGTTTAAGCTAGGTAGCGTCGTGAAACCACCAAAAACGACGTCATCTAACGAGATAGTGTTGTTTTATTGCGAGTATTAAACTGTGATAGGTGAAATGTTGTGAATGCACACAAAACGGCATGAACAAGCCAAATACTGCGTGTTCTACCGTTACAAGTGCGAAACTGCTATATTGTAATATTCTCGTTAAAGCGCATGCAAGCATCGTGAAACCTTAAAGAACAATGTTATTTAGCGAGATACAGCGTTCTGTACTGCAATAAGTTGGTGAGAAACTGTGAGGTCAAGCAAATATCGTAATTGTGACCGAAACAGTGTAATTGAGCGTCTTTAGATACAAGTGCGAATGTTAGGTTAGGTTGACATATCAACCGTCGTAAAACCGCATTAAACAATGTCACTTAGTGAGATGTAGTGTTTTTCAACATTACAAGTCGGGAACTACGATATCTAATGTGAAAGCGCATGAAACCGTCGTAATCTTGTAGAAAACATTGTAAAGTGGCGAGTAAAACGTTTTCTAACGATAGAAGTGCGAAGTTTAGGTTAGGTTAGGTTAGTTTAAGCTAGGTAGCGTCGTGAAACTACCAAAAACGACGTCATCTAACGAGATAGTGTTGTTTTATAGCGAGTATTAAACTGCGATAGGTGAAATGTTGTGAAAGCACACAAAACGGCATGAACAAGCCAAATACTGCGTGTTCTACCGTTACAAGTGCGAAACTGCTATATTGTGATATTCTCGTTAAAGCGCATGCAAGCATCGTGAAACCTTAAAGAACAATGTCATTTAGCGAGATACAGCGTTCTGTACTGCAATAAGTTGGTGAAAAACTGTGAGGTTATGCAAATATCGTAATTGTGAACAAAACAGTGTAATAGAGCGTTTTTAGATACAAGTGCGAATGTTAGGTTAGGTTAAGATATGAACCGTCGTAAAACCGCATTAAACAATGTCAATTACTGAGATGCAGTGTTTTTCACCATAAAAAGTGGGGAACTGCGATATTTAATGTGAAAGCGCTTGCAACCGTCGTTAGGTTAGGTTAGGTTAGGTTAGGTTAGGTTTGGTTAGGTTAGGTTAGGTTAGGTTAGATTAGGTTAGGTTGAGTTGGGTTAGGTTAGGTTAGGTTAGGTTAGGTTAGGTTAGGTTGGGTTAGGTTAGGTTAGGTTAGGTTACGTTAGGTTGAGTTAGGTTACGTTAGGTTAGGTTAGGTTAGGTTAGGTAAGGATAATTTGGTTAGGTTAGGTAAGGTTAGGTTAGGTTAGGTTAGGTTGGGTTGGGTGTTGTTGGGTTGGGTTGGGTTGGGTTAGGTTGGGTTTGGTTAGGTTAGGTTACGTTAGGTTAGGTTAGGTTAGGTTACGTTAGGTTATGTTAGGTTAGGTTAGGTTACGTTAGGTTAGGTTAGGTCAGGTAAGGTTAGGTTACGTTAGAATAGGTTAGGTTAGGTTAGGTTACGTTAGGTTAGGTTAAGTTAGGTTAGGTTAGGTTTGGTTAGCTTAGGTTAGGTTAGCTTAGGTTAGGTTAGGTTGGGTTGGGTTGGGTTAGGTTGGGTTAGGTTAGGTTAGGTTAGGTTAGGTTGGGTTAGGTTAGTTTAGGTTAGGTTAGGTTAGGTTGGGTTGGGTTGGGTTAGGTTAGGTTAGGTTAGGTAAGGTTAGGTTAGGTTAGGTTAGGTTACGTTAGGTTAAGGTATGAACTGTCGTAAAACCGCATTAAACAATGTCACTTAGTGAGATGCAGTGTTTTTCACCTTTACAAGTTGGGAACTGTGATATCTAATGTGAAAGCGCATGAAACCGTCGTAATCTTGTAGAAAACATTGTAAAGTAGCGAATAAAACGTTTTCTAACGATAGAAGTGCGAAGGTTCGGTTAGTTTGAGCTAGGTAGCGTCGTGAAACCACCAAAAACGATGTCATCTAACGAGATAGTGTTTTTTTATTGCGAGTACGAAACTGCGATAGGTGAAATGTTGTGAAAGCACACAAAACGGCATGAACAAGCCAAATACTGCGTGTTGTACCGTTACAAGTGCGAAACTGCTATGTTGTGACATTCTCGGTAAAGCGCATGCAAGTATCGTGAAACCTTAAAGAACGATGTCATTTAGCGAGATACAGCGTTCTGTACTGTAATAAGTTGATGAGAAACTGTGAGGTCAAGCAAATATCGTAATTGTGAACGAAACAGTGTAATTGAGCGTCTTTAGATACAAGTGCGAATGTTAGGTTAGGTTGACATATCAACCATCGTAAAACCGCATTAAACAATGTCACTTAGTGAGATGTAGTGTTTTTCAACATTACAAGTCGGGAACTACGATATCTAATGTGAAAGCGCATGAAACCGTCGTAATCTTGTAGAAAACATTGTAAAGTTGCGAGTAAAACGTTTTCTAACGATAGAAGTGCGAAGGTTAGGTTAGGTTAGGTTAGTTTAGGCTAGGTAGCGTCGTGAAACTACCAAAAACAACGTCATCTAACGAGATAGTGTTGTTTTATTGCGAGTACGAAACTGCGATAGGTGAAATGTTGTGAAAGCACACAAAACGGCATGAACAAGCCAAATACTGCGTGTTGTACCGTTACAAGTGCGAAACTGCTATGTTGTGATATTCTCGTTAAAGCGCATGCAAGCATCGTGAAACCTTAAAGAAATATGTCATTTAGCGAGATACAACGTTCTGTACTGCAATAAGTTGGTGAAAAACTGTGAGGTTATGCAAATATCGTAATTGTGAACAAAACAGTGTAATAGAGCGTTTTTAGATACAAGTGCGAATGTTAGGTTAGGTTAAGATATGAACCGTCGTAAAACCGCATTAAACAATGTCAATTAGTGAGATGCAGTGTTTTTCACCATTAAAAGTCGGGAACTGCGATATCTAATGTGAAAGCGCTTGCAACCGTTGTTAGGTTAGGTTAGGTTAGGTTAGGTTTTGTTAAGTTAGGTTAGGTTAGGTTAGATTAGGTTAGGTTGGGTTGAGTTGGGTTAGGTTAGGTTAGGTTAGGTTGGGTTAGGTTAGGTTAGGTTAGGTTGGGTTACGTTAGGTTAGGTTAGGTTACGTTAGGTTAGGTTAGGTTAGGTTACGTTAGGTTAGGTTAGGTTAGGTAAGGATAATTTGGTTAGGTTAGGTAAGGTTAGGTTAGGTTAGGTTGGGTTGGGTGTTGTTGGGTTGGGTGTTGTTGGGTTGGGTTGGGTTAGGTTGGGTTAGGTTAGGTTAGGTTACGTTAGGTTAGGTTAGGTTAGGTTACGTTAGGTTATGTTAGGTTAGGTTAGGTTATGTTAGGTTAGGTTAGGTCAGGTAAGGTTAGGTTACGTTAGAATAGGTTAGGTTAGGTTAGGTTACGTTAGGTTAGGTTAAGTTAGGTTAGGTTAGGTTTGGTTAGGTTAGCTTAGGTTAGGTTAGGTTGGGTTGGGTTGGGTTGGGTTAGGTTAGGTTAGGTTAGGTTAGGTTGGGTTAGGTTAGTTTAGGTTAGGTTAGGTTAGGTTAGGTTGGGTTGGGTTGGGTTAGGTTAGGTTAGGTAAGGTTAGGTTAGGTTAGGTTACGTTAGGTTAAGGTATGAACCGTCGTAAAACCGCATTAAACAATGTCACTTAGTGAGATGCAGTGTTTTTCACCTTTACAAGTTGGGAACTGTGATATCTAATGTGAAAGCGCTTGAAACCGTCGTAATGTTGTAGAAAGCAATGTAAAGTAGCGAGTAAAACGTTTTCTAACGATACAAGTGCGAAGGTTATGTTAGGTTGAGTTATGTTAGTTTAAGCTAGGTAGCGTCGTGAAACTACCAAAAACAACGTCATCTAACGAGATAGTGTTGTTTTATTGCGAGTACGAAACTGCGATAGGTGAAATGTTGTGAAAGCACACAAAACGGCATGAACAAGCCAAATACTGCGTGTTGTACCGTTACAAGTGCGAAACTGCTATGTTGTGATATTCTCGTTAAAGCGCATGCAAGCATCATGAAACCTTAAAGAACGATGTCATTTAGCGAGATACAGCGTTCTGTACTGCAATAAGTTGGTTAAAAACTGTGAGGTTATGCAAATATCCTAATTGTGAACGAAACAGTGTAATAGAGCGTTTTTTAATGCAAGTGCGAATGTTAGGTTAGGTTAAGATATGAACCGTCGTAAAACCGCATTAAACAATGTCACTTAGTGAGATGCAGTGTTTTTCACCATTACAAGTCGGGAACTGCGATATCTAATGTGAAAGCGCTTGCAAACGTCGTTAGGTTAGGTTAGGTTAGGTTAGGTTAGGTTACGTTAGGTTAGGTTAGGTTAAGTTTGGTTAGGTTAGGTTAGGGATGTTAGGTAAGGTTTGGTTAGGTTAGGTTAGGTTAGGTTGGGTTAGGTAAGGTTAGGTTAGGTTAAGATATGAACCGCGCTAAAACCGCATTAAACAATGTCACTTAGTGAGATGCTGTGTTTTTCACCATTACAAGTCGGGAACTGCGATATCTAATGTGAAAGCGCATGAAACCGTCGTAATCTTGTAGAAAACATTGTAAAGTAGCGAATAAAACGTTTTCTAACGATAGAAGTGCGAAGGTTCGGTTAGTTTGAGCTAGGTAGCGTCGTGAAGCCACCAAAAACGATGTCATCTAACGAGATAGTGTTGTTTTATTGCGAGTACGAAACTGCGATAGGTGAAATATTGGGAAAGCACACAAAATGGCATGAACTAGCCAGATACTGCGTCTTGTGCCGTTACAAGTGCGAAACTGCTTTATTGTGATATTCTCGTTAAAGCGCATGCAAGTATCGTGAAACCTTAAAGAACGATGTCATTTAGCGAGATACAGCGTTCTGTACTGTAATAAGTTGGTGAGAAACTGTGAGGTCAAGCAAATATCGTAATTGTGAACGAAACAGTGTAATTGAGCGTACTTAGATACAAGTGCGAATGTTAGGTTAGGTTGAGATATACACCGTCGTAAAACCGCATTAAACAATGTCACTTAGTGAGATGTAGTGTTTTTCAACATTACAAGTCGGGAACTACGATATCTAATGTGAAAGCGCATGAAACCGTCGTAATCTTGTAGAAAACATTGTAAAGTTGCGAGTAAAACGTTTTCTAACGATAGAAGTGCGAAGGTTAGCTTGAGTTATGTTAGTTTAAGCTATGTAGCGTCGTGAGACCACCAAAAAGGACGTCATCTAACGAGATAGTGTTGTTTTATTGCATGTACGAAACTGCAATAGGGGAAATGTTGTGAAAGTACACAAAACGGCTTGAACAAGCCAGATACTGCGTGTTGTACCGTTACAAGTGCAAAACTGCTATAATGTGATATTCTCGTTAAAGCGCATCCAAGCATCGTGAAACCTTAAAGAACGATGTCATTTAGCGAGATACAGCGTTCTGTACTGCAATAAGTTGGTGAAAAACAGTGAGGTTATGCAAATATCGTAATTGTGAACGAAACAGTGTAATAGAGCGTTTTTCAATACAAGTACGAATGTTAGGTTAGGTTAAGATATGAACCGTCGTAAAACCGCATTAAACAATGTCACTTAGTGAAATGCAGTGTTTTTCACCATTACAAGTCGGGAACTGCGATATCTAATGTGAAAGCGCTTGCAAACGTCGTTAGGTTAGGTTAGGTTAGGTTAGGTTAGGTTACGTTAGGTTAGGTTTGGTTAGGTTAGGTTAGGTTAGGTTATGTTAGGTTAGGTTGGGTTAGGTTAGGTTAGGTTACGTTAGGTCAAGGTATGAACCGTCGTAAAACCGCATTAAACAATGTCACTTTGTGAGATGCAGTGTTTTTCACCTTTACAAGTTGGGAACTTCGATATCTAATGTGAAAGCGCTTGAAACCGTCGTAATGTTGTAGAAAGCAATGTAAAGTAGCGAGTAAAACGTTTTCTAACGATAGAAGTGCGAAGGTTATGTTAGGTTGAGTTATGTTAGTTTAAGCTACGTAGCGTCGTGAAACCACCAAAAACGACATCATCTAACGAGATAGTGTTGTTTTATTGCGAGTATTAAACTGCGATAGGTGAAATGTTGTGAAAGCACACAAAACGGCATGAACAAGCCAAATACTGCGTGTTCTACCGTTACAAAAGCGAAACTGCTATATTGTGATATTCTCGGTAAAGCGCATGCAAGTATCGTGAAACCTTAAAGAACGATGTCTTTTAGCGAGATACAGCGTTCTGTACTGTAATAGGTTGGTGAGAAACGGTGAGGTCAAGCAAATATCGTAATTGTGAACGAAACAGTGTAATTGAGCGTCTTTAGATACAAGTGCGAATGTTAGGTTAGGTTGATATATCAACCGTCGTAAAACCGCATTAAACAATGTCACTTAGTGAGATGTAGTGTTTTTCAACATTACAAGTCGGGAACTACGATATCTAATGTGAAAGCGCATGAAACCGTCGTAATCTTGTAGAAAACATTGTAAAGTTGCGAGTAAAACGTTTTCTAACGATAGAAGTGCGAAGGTTAGGTTAGGTTAGGTTAGTTTAAGCTAGGTAGCGTCGTGAAACTACCAAAAACGACGTCATCTAACGAGATAGTGTTGTTTTATAGCGAGTAATAAACTGCGATAGGTGAAATGTTGTGAAAGCACACAAAACGGCATGAACAAGCCAAATACTGCGTGTTCTACCGTTACAAGTGCGAAACTGCTATATTGTGATATTCTCGTTAAAGCGCATGCAAGCATCGTGAAACCTTAAAGAACAATGCCATTTAGCGAGATACAGCGTTCTGTACTGCAATAAGTTGGTGAAAAACTGTGAGGTTATGCAAATATCGTAATTGTGAACGAAACAGTGTAATAGAGCGTTTTTCAATACAAGTACGAATGTTAGGTTAGGTTAAGATATGAACCGTCGTAAAACCGCATTAAACAATGTCACTTAGTGAGATGCAGTGTTTTTCACCATTACAAGTCGGGAACTGCGATATCTAATGTGAAAGCGCTTGCAAACGTCGTTAGGTTAGGTTTGGTTAGGTTAGGTTAGGTTAGGTTACGTTAGGTTAGGTTTGGTTAGGTTAGGTTAGGTTAGGTTAGGTTAGGTTATGTTAGGTTAGGTTGGGTTAGGTTAGGTTAGGTTACGTTAGGTCAAGGTATGAACCGTCGTAAAACCGCATTAAACAATGTCACTTAGTGAGATGCAGTGTTTTTCACCTTTACAAGTTGGGAACTGTGATATCTAATGTGAAAGCGCTTGAAACCGTCGTAATGTTGTAGAAAGCAATGTAAAGTAGCGAGTAAAACGTTTTCTAACGATAGAAGTGCGAAAGTTATGTTAGGTTGAGTTATGTTAGTTTAAGCTAGGTAGCGTCGTGAAACTACCAAAAACAACGTCATCTAACGAGATAGTGTTGTTTTATTGCGAGTACGAAACTGCGATAGGTGAAATGTTGTGAAAGCACACAAAACGGCATGAACAAGCCAAATACTGCGTGTTGTACCGTTACAAGTGCGAAACTGCTATGTTGTGATATTCTCGTTAAAGCGCATGCAAGCATCGTGAAACCTTAAAGAACGATGTCATTTAGCGAGATACAGCGTTCTGTACTGCAATAAGTTGGTTAAAAACTGTGAGGTTATGCAAATATCCTAATTGTGAACGAAACAGTGTAATAGAGCGTTTTTTAATGCAAGTGCGAATGTTAGGTTAGGTTAAGATATGAACCGTCGTAAAACCGCATTAAACAATGTCACTTAGTGAGATGCAGTGTTTTTCACCATTACAAGTCGGGAACTGCGATATCTAATGTGAAAGCGCTTGCAAACGTCGTTAGGTTAGGTTAGGTTAGGTTAGGTTAGGTTACGTTAGGTTAGGTTAGGTTAAGTTTGGTTAGGTTAGGTTAGGGATGTTAGGTAAGGTTTGGTTAGGTTAGGTTAGGTTAGGTTGGGTTAGGTAAGGTTAGGTTAGGTTAAGATATGAACCGCGCTAAAACCGCATTAAACAATGTCACTTAGTGAGATGCTGTGTTTTTCATCATTACAAGTCGGGAACTGCGATATCTAATGTGAAAGCGCATGAAACCGTCGTAATCTTGTAGAAAACATTGTAAAGTAGCGAATAAAACGTTTTCTAACGATAGAAGTGCGAAGGTTCGGTTAGTTTGAGCTAGGTAGCGTCGTGAAGCCACCAAAAACGATGTCATCTAACGAGATAGTGTTGTTTTATTGCGAGTACGAAACTGCGATAGGTGAAATATTGGGAAAGCACACAAAATGGCATGAACTAGCCAGATACTGCGTCTTGTGCCGTTACAAGTGCGAAACTGCTTTATTGTGATATTCTCGTTAAAGCGCATGCAAGTATCGTGAAACCTTAAAGAACGATGTCATTTAGCGAGATACAGCGTTCTGTACTGTAATAAGTTGGTGAGAAACTGTGAGGTCAAGCAAATATCGTAATTGTGAACGAAACAGTGTAATTGAGCGTACTTAGATACAAGTGCGAATGTTAGGTTAGGTTGAGATATACACCGTCGTAAAACCGCATTAAACAATGTCACTTAGTGAGATGTAGTGTTTTTCAACATTACAAGTCGGGAACTACGATATCTAATGTGAAAGCGCATGAAACCGTCGTAATCTTGTAGAAAACATTGTAAAGTTGCGAGTAAAACGTTTTCTAACGATAGAAGTGCGAAGGTTAGCTTGAGTTATGTTAGTTTAAGCTATGTAGCGTCGTGAGACCACCAAAAAGGACGTCATCTAACGAGATAGTGTTGTTTTATTGCATGTACGAAACTGCAATAGGGGAAATGTTGTGAAAGTACACAAAACGGCTTGAACAAGCCAGATACTGCGTGTTGTACCGTTACAAGTGCGAAACTGCTATAATGTGATATTCTCGTTAAAGCGCATCCAAGCATCGTGAAACCTTAAAGAACGATGTCATTTAGCGAGATACAGCGTTCTGTACTGCAATAAGTTGGTGAAAAACTGTGAGGTTATGCAAATATCGTAATTGTGAACGAAACAGTGTAATAGAGCGTTTTTCAATACAAGTACGAATGTTAGGTTAGGTTAAGATATGAACCGTCGTAAAACCGCATTAAACAATGTCACTTAGTGAGATGCAGTGTTTTTCACCATTACAAGTCGGGAACTGCGATATCTAATGTGAAAGCGCTTGCAAACGTCGTTAGGTTAGGTTAGGTTAGGTTAGGTTAGGTTACGTTAGGTTAGGTTTGGTTAGGTTAGGTTAGGTTAGGTTAGGTTAGGTTATGTTAGGTTAGGTTGGGTTAGGTTAGGTTAGGTTACGTTAGGTCAAGGTATGAACCGTCGTAAAACCGCATTAAACAATGTCACTTAGTGAGATGCAGTGTTTTTCACCTTTACAATTTGGGAACTTCGATATCTAATGTGAAAGCGCTTGAAACCGTCGTAATGTTGTAGAAAGCAATGTAAAGTAGCGAGTAAAACGTTTTCTAACGATAGAAGTGCGAAGGTTATGTTAGGTTGAGTTATGTTAGTTTAAGCTACGTAGCGTCGTGAAACCACCAAAAACGACGTCATCTAACGAGATAGTGTTGTTTTATTGCGAGTATTAAACTGCGATAGGTGAAATGTTGTGGAAGCACACAAAACGGCATGAACAAGCCAAATACTGCGTGTTCTACCGTTACAAAAGCGAAACTGCTATATTGTGATATTCTCGGTAAAGCGCATGCAAGTATCGTGAAACCTTAAAGAACGATGTCATTTAGCGAGATACAGCGTTCTGTACTGTAATAGGTTGGTGAGAAACGGTGAGGTCAAGCAAATATCGTAATTGTGAACGAAACAGTGTAATTGAGCGTCTTTAGATACAAGTGCGAATGTTAGGTTAGGTTGATATATCAACCGTCGTAAAACCGCATTAAACAATGTCACTTAGTGAGATGTAGTGTTTTTCAACATTACAAGTCGGGAACTACGATATCTAATGTGAAAGCGCATGAAACCGTCGTAATCTTGTAGAAAACATTGTAAAGTTGCGAGTAAAACGTTTTCTAACGATAGAAGTGCGAAGGTTAGGTTAGGTTAGGTTAGTTTAAGCTAGGTAGCGTCGTGAAACTACCAAAAACGACGTCATCTAACGAGATAGTGTTGTTTTATAGCGAGTATTAAACTGCGATAGGTGAAATGTTGTGAAAGCACACAAAACGGCATGAACAAGCCAAATACTGCGTGTTCTACCGTTACAAGTGCGAAACTGCTATATTGTGATATTCTCGTTAAAGCGCATGCAAGCATCGTGAAACCTTAAAGAACAATGCCATTTAGCGAGATACAGCGTTCTGTACTGCAATAAGTTGGTGAAAAACTGTGAGGTTATGCAAATATCGTAATTGTGAACGAAACAGTGTAATAGAGCGTTTTTCAATACAAGTACGAATGTTAGGTTAGGTTAAGATATGAACCGTCGTAAAACCGCATTAAACAATGTCACTTAGTGAGATGCAGTGTTTTTCACCATTACAAGTCGGGAACTGCGATATCTAATGTGAAAGCGCTTGCAAACGTCGTTAGGTTAGGTTTGGTTAGGTTAGGTTAGGTTAGGTTACGTTAGGTTAGGTTTGGTTAGGTTAGGTTAGGTTAGGTTAGGTTAGGTTATGTTAGGTTAGGTTGGGTTAGGTTAGGTTAGGTTACGTTAGGTCAAGGTATGAACCGTCGTAAAACCGCATTAAACAATGTCACTTAGTGAGATGCAGTGTTTTTCACCTTTACAAGTTGGGAACTGGGATATCTAATGTGAAAGCGCTTGAAACCGTCGTAATGTTGTAAAAAGCAATGTAAAGTAGCGAGTAAAACGTTTTCTAACGATAGAAGTGCGAAGGTTATGTTAGGTTGAGTTATGTTAGTTTAAGCTAGGTAGCGTCGTGAAACTACCAAAAACAACGTCATCTAACGAGATAGTGTTGTTTTATTGCGAGTACGAAACTGCGATAGGTGAAATGTTGTGAAAGCACACAAAACGGCATGAACAAGCCAAATACTGCGTGTTGTACCGTTACAAGTGCGAAACTGCTATGTTGTGATATTCTCGTTAAAGCGCATGCAAGCATCGTGAAACCTTAAAGAACGATGTCATTTAGCGAGATACAGCGTTCTGTACTGCAATAAGTTGGTGAAAAACTGTGAGGTTATGCAAATATCCTAATTGTGAACGAAACAGTGTAATAGAGCGTTTTTTAATGCAAGTGCGAATGTTAGGTTAGGTTAAGATATGAATCGTCGTAAAACCGCATTAAACAATGTCACTTAGTGAGATGCAGTGTTTTTCACCATTACAAGTCGGGAACTGCGATATCTAATGTGAAAGCGCTTGCAAACGTCGTTAGGTTAGGTTAGGTTAGGTTAGGTTAGGTTACGTTAGGTTAGGTTAGGTTAAGTTTGGTTAGGTTAGGTTAGGGATGTTAGGTAAGGTTTGGTTAGGTTAGGTTAGGTTAGGTTGGGTTAGGTAAGGTTAGGTTAGGTTAAGATATGAACCGCGCTAAAACCGCATTAAACAATGTCACTTAGTGAGATGCTGTGTTTTTCACCATTACAAGTCGGGAACTGCGATATCTAATGTGAAAGCGCATGAAACCGTCGTAATCTTGTAGAAAACATTGTAAAGTAGCGAATAAAACGTTTTCTAACGATAGAAGTGCGAAGGTTCGGTTAGTTTGAGCTAGGTAGCGTCGTGAAGCCACCAAAAACGATGTCATCTAACGAGATAGTGTTGTTTTATTGCGAGTACGAAACTGCGATAGGTGAAATATTGGGAAAGCACACAAAATGGCATGAACTAGCCAGATACTGCGTCTTGTGCCGTTACAAGTGCGAAACTGCTTTATTGTGATATTCTCGTTAAAGCGCATGCAAGTATCGTGAAACCTTAAAGAACGATGTCATTTAGCGAGATACAGCGTTCTGTACTGTAATAAGTTGGTGAGAAACTGTGAGGTCAAGCAAATATCGTAATTGTGAACGAAACAGTGTAATTGAGCGTACTTAGATACAAGTGCGAATGTTAGGTTAGGTTGAGATATACACCGTCGTAAAACCGCATTAAACAATGTCACTTAGTGAGATGTAGTGTTTTTCAACATTACAAGTTGGGAACTACGATATCTAATGTGAAAGCGCATGAAACCGTCGTAATCTTGTAGAAAACATTGTAAAGTTGCGAGTAAAACGTTTTCTAACGATAGAAGTGCGAAGGTTAGCTTGAGTTATGTTAGTTTAAGCTATGTAGCGTCGTGAGACCACCAAAAAGGACGTCATCTAACGAGATAGTGTTGTTTTATTGCATGTACGAAACTGCAATAGGGGAAATGTTGTGAAAGTACACAAAACGGCTTGAACAAGCCAGATACTGCGTGTTGTACCGTTACAAGTGCGAAACTGCTATAATGTGATATTCTCGTTAAAGCGCATCCAAGCATCGTGAAACCTTAAAGAACGATGTCATTTAGCGAGATACAGCGTTCTGTACTGCAATAAGTTGGTGAAAAACAGTGAGGTTATGCAAATATCGTAATTGTGAACGAAACAGTGTAATAGAGCGTTTTTCAATACAAGTACGAATGTTAGGTTAGGTTAAGATATGAACCGTCGTAAAACCGCATTAAACAATGTCACTTAGTGAAATGCAGTGTTTTTCACCATTACAAGTCGGGAACTGCGATATCTAATGTGAAAGCGCTTGCAAACGTCGTTAGGTTAGGTTAGGTTAGGTTAGGTTAGGTTACGTTAGGTTAGGTTTGGTTAGGTTAGGTTAGGTTAGGTTATGTTAGGTTAGGTTGGGTTAGGTTAGGTTAGGTTACGTTAGGTCAAGGTATGAACCGTCGTAAAACCGCATTAAACATTGTCACTTAGTGAGATGCAGTGTTTTTCACCTTTACAAGTTGGGAACTTCGATATCTAATGTGAAAGCGCTTGAAACCGTCGTAATGTTGTAGAAAGCAATGTAAAGTAGCGAGTAAAACGTTTTCTAACGATAGAAGTGCGAAGGTTATGTTAGGTTGAGTTATGTTAGTTTAAGCTACGTAGCGTCGTGAAACCACCAAAAAACGACGTCATCTAACGAGATAGTGTTGTTTTATTGCGAGTATTAAACTGCGATAGGTGAAATGTTGTGAAAGCACACAAAACGGCATGAACAAGCCAAATACTGCGTGTTCTACCGTTACAAAAGCGAAACTGCTATATTGTGATATTCTCGGTAAAGCGCATGCAAGTATCGTGAAACCTTAAAGAACGATGTCATTTAGCGAGATACAGCGTTCTGTACTGTATTAGGTTGGTGAGAAACGGTGAGGTCAAGCAAATATCGTAATTGTGAACGAAACAGTGTAATTGAGCGTCTTTAGATACAAGTGCGAATGTTAGGTTAGGTTGATATATCAACCGTCGTAAAACCGCATTAAACAATGTCACTTAGTGAGATGTAGTGTTTTTCAACATTACAAGTCGGGAACTACGATATCTAATGTGAAAGCGCATGAAACCGTCGTAATCTTGTAGAAAACATTGTAAAGTTGCGAGTAAAACGTTTTCTAACGATAGAAGTGCGAAGGTTAGGTTAGGTTAGGTTAGTTTAAGCTAGGTAGCGTTGTGAAACTACCAAAAACGACGTCATCTAACGAGATAGTGTTGTTTTATAGCGAGTATTAAACTGCGATAGGTGAAATGTTGTGAAAGCACACAAAACGGCATGAACAAGCCAAATACTGCGTGTTCTACCGTTACAAGTGCGAAACTGCTATATTGTGATATTCTCGTTAAAGCGCATGCAAGCATCGTGAAACCTTAAAGAACAATGCCATTTAGCGAGATACAGCGTTCTGTACTGCAATAAGTTGGTGAAAAACTGTGAGGTTATGCAAATATCGTAATTGTGAACGAAACAGTGTAATAGAGCGTTTTTCAATACAAGTACGAATGTTAGGTTAGGTTAAGATATGAACCGTCGTAAAACCGCATTAAACAATGTCACTTAGTGAGATGCAGTGTTTTTCACCATTACAAGTCGGGAACTGCGATATCTAATGTGAAAGCGCTTGCAAACGTCGTTAGGTTAGGTTTGGTTAGGTTAGGTTAGGTTAGGTTACGTTAGGTTAGGTTTGGTTAGGTTAGGTTAGGTTAGGTTAGGTTAGGTTATGTTAGGTTAGGTTGGGTTAGGTTAGGTTAGGTTACGTTAGGTCAAGGTATGAACCGTCGTAAAACCGCATTAAACAATGTCACTTAGTGAGATGCAGTGTTTTTCACCTTTACAAGTTGGGAACTGTGATATCTAATGTGAAAGCGCTTGATACCGTCGTAATGTTGTAGAAAGCAATGTAAAGTAGCGAGTAAAACGTTTTCTAACGATAGAAGTGCGAAAGTTATGTTAGGTTGAGTTATGTTAGTTTAAGCTAGGTAGCGTCGTGAAACTACCAAAAACAACGTCATCTAACGAGATAGTGTTGTTTTATTGCGAGTACGAAACTGCGATAGGTGAAATGTTGTGAAAGCACACAAAACGGCATGAACAAGCCAAATACTGCGTGTTGTACCGTTACAAGTGCGAAACTGCTATGTTGTGATATTCTCGTTAAAGCGCATGCAAGCATCGTGAAACCTTAAAGAACGATGTCATTTAGCGAGATACAGCGTTCTGTACTGCAATAAGTTGGTTAAAAACTGTGAGGTTATGCAAATATCCTAATTGTGAACGAAACAGTGTAATAGAGCGTTTTTTAATGCAAGTGCGAATGTTAGGTTAGGTTAAGATATGAACCGTCGTAAAACCGCATTAAACAATGTCACTTAGTGAGATGCAGTGTTTTTCACCATTACAAGTCGGGAACTGCGATATCTAATGTGAAAGCGCTTGCAAACGTCGTTAGGTTAGGTTAGGTTAGGTTAGGTTAGGTTACGTTAGGTTAGGTTAGGTTAAGTTTGGTTAGGTTAGGTTAGGGATGTTAGGTAAGGTTTGGTTAGGTTAGGTTAGGTTAGGTTGGGTTAGGTAAGGTTAGGTTAGGTTAAGATATGAACCGCGCTAAAACCGCATTAAACAATGTCACTTAGTGAGATGCTGTGTTTTTCACCATTACAAGTCGGGAACTGCGATATCTAATGTGAAAGCGCATGAAACCGTCGTAATCTTGTAGAAAACATTGTAAAGTAGCGAATAAAACGTTTTCTAACGATAGAAGTGCGAAGGTTCGGTTAGTTTGAGCTAGGTAGCGTCGTGAAGCCACCAAAAACGATGTCATCTAACGAGATAGTGTTGTTTTATTGCGAGTACGAAACTGCGACAGGTGAAATATTGGGAAAGCACACAAAATGGCATGAACTAGCCAGATACTGCGTCTTGTGCCGTTACAAGGGCGAAACTGCTTTATTGTGATATTCTCGTTAAAGCGCATGCAAGTATCGTGAAACCTTAAAGAACGATGTCATTTAGCGAGATACAGCGTTCTGTACTGTAATAAGTTGGTGAGAAACTGTGAGGTCAAGCAAATATCGTAATTGTGAACGAAACAGTGTAATTGAGCGTACTTAGATACAAGTGCGAATGTTAGGTTAGGTTGAGATATACACCGTCGTAAAACCGCATTAAACAATGTCACTTAGTGAGATGTAGTGTTTTTCAACATTACAAGTCGGGAACTACGATATCTAATGTGAAAGCGCATGAAACCGTCGTAATCTTGTAGAAAACATTGTAAAGTTGCGAGTAAAACGTTTTCTAACGATAGAAGTGCGAAGGTTAGGTTAGGTTAGGTTAGTTTAAGCTAGGTAGCGTCGTGAAACTACCAAAAACGACGTCATCTAACGAGATAGTGTTGTTTTATAGCGAGTATTAAACTGCGATAGGTGAAATGTTGTGAAAGCACACAAAACGGCATGAACAAGCCAAATACTGCGTGTTCTACCGTTACAAGTGCGAAACTGCTATATTGTGATATTCTCGTTAAAGCGCATGCAAGCATCGTGAAACCTTAAAGAACAATGCCATTTAGCGAGATACAGCGTTCTGTACTGCAATAAGTTGGTGAAAAACTGTGAGGTTATGCAAATATCGTAATTGTGAACGAAACAGTGTAATAGAGCGTTTTTCAATACAAGTACGAATGTTAGGTTAGGTTAAGATATGAACCGTCGTAAAACCGCATTAAACAATGTCACTTAGTGAGATGCAGTGTTTTTCACCATTACAAGTCGGGAACTGCGATATCTAATGTGAAAGCGCTTGCAAACGTCGTTAGGTTAGGTTTGGTTAGGTTAGGTTAGGTTAGGTTACGTTAGGTTAGGTTTGGTTAGGTTAGGTTAGGTTAGGTTAGGTTAGGTTATGTTAGGTTAGGTTGGGTTAGGTTAGGTTAGGTTACGTTAGGTCAAGGTATGAACCGTCGTAAAACCGCATTAAACAATGTCACTTAGTGAGATGCAGTGTTTTTCACCTTTACAAGTTGGGAACTGGGATATCTAATGTGAAAGCGCTTGAAACCGTCGTAATGTTGTAAAAAGCAATGTAAAGTAGCGAGTAAAACGTTTTCTAACGATAGAAGTGCGAAGGTTATGTTAGGTTGAGTTATGTTAGTTTAAGCTAGGTAGCGTCGTGAAACTACCAAAAACAACGTCATCTAACGAGATAGTGTTGTTTTATTGCGAGTACGAAACTGCGATAGGTGAAATGTTGTGAAAGCACACAAAACGGCATGAACAAGCCAAATACTGCGTGTTGTACCGTTACAAGTGCGAAACTGCTATGTTGTGATATTCTCGTTAAAGCGCATGCAAGCATCGTGAAACCTTAAAGAACGATGTCATTTAGCGAGATACAGCGTTCTGTACTGCAATAAGTTGGTGAAAAACTGTGAGGTTATGCAAATATCCTAATTGTGAACGAAACAGTGTAATAGAGCGTTTTTTAATGCAAGTGCGAATGTTAGGTTAGGTTAAGATATGAATCGTCGTAAAACCGCATTAAACAATGTCACTTAGTGAGATGCAGTGTTTTTCACCATTACAAGTCGGGAACTGCGATATCTAATGTGAAAGCGCTTGCAAACGTCGTTAGGTTAGGTTAGGTTAGGTTAGGTTAGGTTACGTTAGGTTAGGTTAGGTTAAGTTTGGTTAGGTTAGGTTAGGGATGTTAGGTAAGGTTTGGTTAGGTTAGGTTAGGTTAGGTTGGGTTAGGTAAGGTTAGGTTAGGTTAAGATATGAACCGCGCTAAAACCGCATTAAACAATGTCACTTAGTGAGATGCTGTGTTTTTCACCATTACAAGTCGGGAACTGCGATATCTAATGTGAAAGCGCATGAAACCGTCGTAATCTTGTAGAAAACATTGTAAAGTAGCGAATAAAACGTTTTCTAACGATAGAAGTGCGAAGGTTCGGTTAGTTTGAGCTAGGTAGCGTCGTGAAGCCACCAAAAACGATGTCATCTAACGAGATAGTGTTGTTTTATTGCGAGTACGAAACTGCGATAGGTGAAATATTGGGAAAGCACACAAAATGGCATGAACTAGCCAGATACTGCGTCTTGTGCCGTTACAAGTGCGAAACTGCTTTATTGTGATATTCTCGTTAAAGCGCATGCAAGTATCGTGAAACCTTAAAGAACGATGTCATTTAGCGAGATACAGCGTTCTGTACTGTAATAAGTTGGTGAGAAACTGTGAGGTCAAGCAAATATCGTAATTGTGAACGAAACAGTGTAATTGAGCGTACTTAGATACAAGTGCGAATGTTAGGTTAGGTTGAGATATACACCGTCGTAAAACCGCATTAAACAATGTCACTTAGTGAGATGTAGTGTTTTTCAACATTACAAGTTGGGAACTACGATATCTAATGTGAAAGCGCATGAAACCGTCGTAATCTTGTAGAAAACATTGTAAAGTTGCGAGTAAAACGTTTTCTAACGATAGAAGTGCGAAGGTTAGCTTGAGTTATGTTAGTTTAAGCTATGTAGCGTCGTGAGACCACCAAAAAGGACGTCATCTAACGAGATAGTGTTGTTTTATTGCATGTACGAAACTGCAATAGGGGAAATGTTGTGAAAGTACACAAAACGGCTTGAACAAGCCAGATACTGCGTGTTGTACCGTTACAAGTGCGAAACTGCTATAATGTGATATTCTCGTTAAAGCGCATCCAAGCATCGTGAAACCTTAAAGAACGATGTCATTTAGCGAGATACAGCGTTCTGTACTGCAATAAGTTGGTGAAAAACAGTGAGGTTATGCAAATATCGTAATTGTGAACGAAACAGTGTAATAGAGCGTTTTTCAATACAAGTACGAATGTTAGGTTAGGTTAAGATATGAACCGTCGTAAAACCGCATTAAACAATGTCACTTAGTGAAATGCAGTGTTTTTCACCATTACAAGTCGGGAACTGCGATATCTAATGTGAAAGCGCTTGCAAACGTCGTTAGGTTAGGTTAGGTTAGGTTAGGTTAGGTTACGTTAGGTTAGGTTTGGTTAGGTTAGGTTAGGTTAGGTTATGTTAGGTTAGGTTGGGTTAGGTTAGGTTAGGTTACGTTAGGTCAAGGTATGAACCGTCGTAAAACCGCATTAAACATTGTCACTTAGTGAGATGCAGTGTTTTTCACCTTTACAAGTTGGGAACTTCGATATCTAATGTGAAAGCGCTTGAAACCGTCGTAATGTTGTAGAAAGCAATGTAAAGTAGCGAGTAAAACGTTTTCTAACGATAGAAGTGCGAAGGTTATGTTAGGTTGAGTTATGTTAGTTTAAGCTACGTAGCGTCGTGAAACCACCAAAAAACGACGTCATCTAACGAGATAGTGTTGTTTTATTGCGAGTATTAAACTGCGATAGGTGAAATGTTGTGAAAGCACACAAAACGGCATGAACAAGCCAAATACTGCGTGTTCTACCGTTACAAAAGCGAAACTGCTATATTGTGATATTCTCGGTAAAGCGCATGCAAGTATCGTGAAACCTTAAAGAACGATGTCATTTAGCGAGATACAGCGTTCTGTACTGTATTAGGTTGGTGAGAAACGGTGAGGTCAAGCAAATATCGTAATTGTGAACGAAACAGTGTAATTGAGCGTCTTTAGATACAAGTGCGAATGTTAGGTTAGGTTGATATATCAACCGTCGTAAAACCGCATTAAACAATGTCACTTAGTGAGATGTAGTGTTTTTCAACATTACAAGTCGGGAACTACGATATCTAATGTGAAAGCGCATGAAACCGTCGTAATCTTGTAGAAAACATTGTAAAGTTGCGAGTAAAACGTTTTCTAACGATAGAAGTGCGAAGGTTAGGTTAGGTTAGGTTAGTTTAAGCTAGGTAGCGTTGTGAAACTACCAAAAACGACGTCATCTAACGAGATAGTGTTGTTTTATAGCGAGTATTAAACTGCGATAGGTGAAATGTTGTGAAAGCACACAAAACGGCATGAACAAGCCAAATACTGCGTGTTCTACCGTTACAAGTGCGAAACTGCTATATTGTGATATTCTCGTTAAAGCGCATGCAAGCATCGTGAAACCTTAAAGAACAATGCCATTTAGCGAGATACAGCGTTCTGTACTGCAATAAGTTGGTGAAAAACTGTGAGGTTATGCAAATATCGTAATTGTGAACGAAACAGTGTAATAGAGCGTTTTTCAATACAAGTACGAATGTTAGGTTAGGTTAAGATATGAACCGTCGTAAAACCGCATTAAACAATGTCACTTAGTGAGATGCAGTGTTTTTCACCATTACAAGTCGGGAACTGCGATATCTAATGTGAAAGCGCTTGCAAACGTCGTTAGGTTAGGTTTGGTTAGGTTAGGTTAGGTTAGGTTACGTTAGGTTAGGTTTGGTTAGGTTAGGTTAGGTTAGGTTAGGTTAGGTTATGTTAGGTTAGGTTGGGTTAGGTTAGGTTAGGTTACGTTAGGTCAAGGTATGAACCGTCGTAAAACCGCATTAAACAATGTCACTTAGTGAGATGCAGTGTTTTTCACCTTTACAAGTTGGGAACTGTGATATCTAATGTGAAAGCGCTTGATACCGTCGTAATGTTGTAGAAAGCAATGTAAAGTAGCGAGTAAAACGTTTTCTAACGATAGAAGTGCGAAAGTTATGTTAGGTTGAGTTATGTTAGTTTAAGCTAGGTAGCGTCGTGAAACTACCAAAAACAACGTCATCTAACGAGATAGTGTTGTTTTATTGCGAGTACGAAACTGCGATAGGTGAAATGTTGTGAAAGCACACAAAACGGCATGAACAAGCCAAATACTGCGTGTTGTACCGTTACAAGTGCGAAACTGCTATGTTGTGATATTCTCGTTAAAGCGCATGCAAGCATCGTGAAACCTTAAAGAACGATGTCATTTAGCGAGATACAGCGTTCTGTACTGCAATAAGTTGGTTAAAAACTGTGAGGTTATGCAAATATCCTAATTGTGAACGAAACAGTGTAATAGAGCGTTTTTTAATGCAAGTGCGAATGTTAGGTTAGGTTAAGATATGAACCGTCGTAAAACCGCATTAAACAATGTCACTTAGTGAGATGCAGTGTTTTTCACCATTACAAGTCGGGAACTGCGATATCTAATGTGAAAGCGCTTGCAAACGTCGTTAGGTTAGGTTAGGTTAGGTTAGGTTAGGTTACGTTAGGTTAGGTTAGGTTAAGTTTGGTTAGGTTAGGTTAGGGATGTTAGGTAAGGTTTGGTTAGGTTAGGTTAGGTTAGGTTGGGTTAGGTAAGGTTAGGTTAGGTTAAGATATGAACCGCGCTAAAACCGCATTAAACAATGTCACTTAGTGAGATGCTGTGTTTTTCACCATTACAAGTCGGGAACTGCGATATCTAATGTGAAAGCGCATGAAACCGTCGTAATCTTGTAGAAAACATTGTAAAGTAGCGAATAAAACGTTTTCTAACGATAGAAGTGCGAAGGTTCGGTTAGTTTGAGCTAGGTAGCGTCGTGAAGCCACCAAAAACGATGTCATCTAACGAGATAGTGTTGTTTTATTGCGAGTACGAAACTGCGACAGGTGAAATATTGGGAAAGCACACAAAATGGCATGAACTAGCCAGATACTGCGTCTTGTGCCGTTACAAGGGCGAAACTGCTTTATTGTGATATTCTCGTTAAAGCGCATGCAAGTATCGTGAAACCTTAAAGAACGATGTCATTTAGCGAGATACAGCGTTCTGTACTGTAATAAGTTGGTGAGAAACTGTGAGGTCAAGCAAATATCGTAATTGTGAACGAAACAGTGTAATTGAGCGTACTTAGATACAAGTGCGAATGTTAGGTTAGGTTGAGATATACACCGTCGTAAAACCGCATTAAACAATGTCACTTAGTGAGATGTAGTGTTTTTCAACATTACAAGTCGGGAACTACGATATCTAATGTGAAAGCGCATGAAACCGTCGTAATCTTGTAGAAAACATTGTAAAGTTGCGAGTAAAACGTTTTCTAACGATAGAAGTGCGAAGGTTAGCTTGAGTTATGTTAGTTTAAGCTATGTAGCGTCGTGAGACCACCAAAAAGGACGTCATCTAACGAGATAGTGTTGTTTTATTGCATGTACGAAACTGCAATAGGGGAAATGTTGTGAAAGTACACAAAACGGCTTGAACAAGCCAGATACTGCGTGTTGTACCGTTACAAGTGCGAAACTGCTATAATGTGATATTCTCGTTAAAGCGCATCCAAGCATCGTGAAACCTTAAAGAACGATGTCATTTAGCGAGATACAGCGTTCTGTACTGCAATAAGTTGGTGAAAAACTGTGAGGTTATGCAAATATCGTAATTGTGAACGAAACAGTGTAATAGAGCGTTTTTCAATACAAGTACGAATGTTAGGTTAGGTTAAGATATGAACCGTCGTAAAACCGCATTAAACAATGTCACTTAGTGAGATGCAGTGTTTTTCACCATTACAAGTCGGGAACTGCGATATCTAATGTGAAAGCGCTTGCAAACGTCGTTAGGTTAGGTTAGGTTAGGTTAGGTTAGGTTACGTTAGGTTAGGTTTGGTTAGGTTAGGTTAGGTTAGGTTAGGTTATGTTAGGTTAGGTTGGGTTAGGTTAGGTTAGGTTACGTTAGGTCAAGGTATGAACCGTCGTAAAACCGCATTAAACAATGTCACTTAGTGAGATGCAGTGTTTTTCACCTTTACAAGTTGGGAACTTCGATATCTAATGTGAAAGCGCTTGAAACCGTCGTAATGTTGTAGAAAGCAATGTAAAGTAGCGAGTAAAACGTTTTCTAACGATAGAAGTGCGAAGGTTATGTTAGGTTGAGTTATGTTAGTTTAAGCTACGTAGCGTCGTGAAACCACCAAAAACGACGTCATCTAACGAGATAGTGTTGTTTTATTGCGAGTATTAAACTGCGATAGGTGAAATGTTGTGGAAGCACACAAAACGGCATGAACAAGCCAAATACTGCGTGTTCTACCGTTACAAAAGCGAAACTGCTATATTGTGATATTCTCGGTAAAGCGCATGCAAGTATCGTGAAACCTTAAAGAACGATGTCATTTAGCGAGATACAGCGTTCTGTACTGTAATAGGTTGGTGAGAAACGGTGAGGTCAAGCAAATATCGTAATTGTGAACGAAACAGTGTAATTGAGCGTCTTTAGATACAAGTGCGAATGTTAGGTTAGGTTGATATATCAACCGTCGTAAAACTGCATTAAACAATGTCACTTAGTGAGATGTAGTGTTTTTCAACATTACAAGTCGGGAACTACGATATCTAATGTGAAAGCGCATGAAACCGTCGTAATCTTGTAGAAAACATTGTAAAGTTGCGAGTAAAACGTTTTCTAACGATAGAAGTGCGAAGGTTAGGTTAGGTTAGGTTAGTTTAAGCTAGGTAGCGTCGTGAAACTACCAAAAACGACGTCATCTAACGAGATAGTGTTGTTTTATAGCGAGTATTAAACTGCGATAGGTGAAATGTTGTGAAAGCACACAAAACGGCATGAACAAGCCAAATACTGCGTGTTCTACCGTTACAAGTGCGAAACTGCTATATTGTGATATTCTCGTTAAAGCGCATGCAAGCATCGTGAAACCTTAAAGAACAATGCCATTTAGCGAGATACAGCGTTCTGTACTGCAATAAGTTGGTGAAAAACTGTGAGGTTATGCAAATATCGTAATTGTGAACGAAACAGTGTAATAGAGCGTTTTTCAATACAAGTACGAATGTTAGGTTAGGTTAAGATATGAACCGTCGTAAAACCGCATTAAACAATGTCACTTAGTGAGATGCAGTGTTTTTCACCATTACAAGTCGGGAACTGCGATATCTAATGTGAAAGCGCTTGCAAACGTCGTTAGGTTAGGTTTGGTTAGGTTAGGTTAGGTTAGGTTACGTTAGGTTAGGTTTGGTTAGGTTAGGTTAGGTTAGGTTAGGTTAGGTTATGTTAGGTTAGGTTGGGTTAGGTTAGGTTAGGTTACGTTAGGTCAAGGTATGAACCGTCGTAAAACCGCATTAAACAATGTCACTTAGTGAGATGCAGTGTTTTTCACCTTTACAAGTTGGGAACTGGGATATCTAATGTGAAAGCGCTTGAAACCGTCGTAATGTTGTAAAAAGCAATGTAAAGTAGCGAGTAAAACGTTTTCTAACGATAGAAGTGCGAAGGTTATGTTAGGTTGAGTTATGTTAGTTTAAGCTAGGTAGCGTCGTGAAACTACCAAAAACAACGTCATCTAACGAGATAGTGTTGTTTTATTGCGAGTACGAAACTGCGATAGGTGAAATGTTGTGAAAGCACACAAAACGGCATGAACAAGCCAAATACTGCGTGTTGTACCGTTACAAGTGCGAAACTGCTATGTTGTGATATTCTCGTTAAAGCGCATGCAAGCATCGTGAAACCTTAAAGAACGATGTCATTTAGCGAGATACAGCGTTCTGTACTGCAATAAGTTGGTGAAAAACTGTGAGGTTATGCAAATATCCTAATTGTGAACGAAACAGTGTAATAGAGCGTTTTTTAATGCAAGTGCGAATGTTAGGTTAGGTTAAGATATGAACCGTCGTAAAACCGCATTAAACAATGTCACTTAGTGAGATGCAGTGTTTTTCACCATTACAAGTCGGGAACTGCGATATCTAATGTGAAAGCGCTTGCAAACGTCGTTAGGTTAGGTTAGGTTAGGTTAGGTTAGGTTACGTTAGGTTAGGTTAGGTTAAGTTTGGTTAGGTTAGGTTAGGGATGTTAGGTAAGGTTTGGTTAGGTTAGGTTAGGTTAGGTTGGGTTAGGTAAGGTTAGGTTAGGTTAAGATATGAACCGCGCTAAAACCGCATTAAACAATGTCACTTAGTGAGATGCTGTGTTTTTCACCATTACAAGTCGGGAACTGCGATATCTAATGTGAAAGCGCATGAAACCGTCGTAATCTTGTAGAAAACATTGTAAAGTAGCGAATAAAACGTTTTCTAACGATAGAAGTGCGAAGGTTCGGTTAGTTTGAGCTAGGTAGCGTCGTGAAGCCACCAAAAACGATGTCATCTAACGAGATAGTGTTGTTTTATTGCGAGTACGAAACTGCGATAGGTGAAATATTGGGAAAGCACACAAAATGGCATGAACTAGCCAGATACTGCGTCTTGTGCTATTACAAGAGCGAAACTGCTTTATTGTGATATTCTCGTTAAAGCGCATGCAAGTATCGTGAAACCTTAAAGAACGATGTCATTTAGCGAGATACAGCGTTCTGTACTGTAATAAGTTGGTGAGAAACTGTGAGGTCAAGCAAATATCGTAATTGTGAACGAAACAGTGTAATTGAGCGTACTTAGATACAAGTGCGAATGTTAGGTTAGGTTGAGATATACACCGTCGTAAAACCGCATTAAACAATGTCACTTAGTGAGATGTAGTGTTTTTCAACATTACAAGTCGGGAACTACGATATCTAATGTGAAAGCGCATGAAACCGTCGTAATCTTGTAGAAAACATTGTAAAGTTGCGAGTAAAACGTTTTCTAACGATAGAAGTGCGAAGGTTAGCTTGAGTTATGTTAGTTTAAGCTATGTAGCGTCGTGAGACCACCAAAAAGGACGTCATCTAACGAGATAGTGTTGTTTTATTGCATGTACGAAACTGCAATAGGGGAAATGTTGTGAAAGTACACAAAACGGCTTGAACAAGCCAGATACTGCGTGTTGTACCGTTACAAGGGCGAAACTGCTATAATGTGATATTCTCGTTAAAGCGCATCCAAGCATCGTGAAACCTTAAAGAACGATGTCATTTAGCGAGATACAGCGTTCTGTACTGCAATAAGTTGGTGAAAAACTGTGAGGTTATGCAAATATCGTAATTGTGAACGAAACAGTGTAATAGAGCGTTTTTCAATACAAGTACGAATGGTAGGTTAGGTTAAGATATGAACCGTCGTAAAACCGCATTAAACAATGTCACTTAGTGAGATGCAGTGTTTTTCACCATTACAAGTCGGGAACTGCGATATCTAATGTGAAAGCGCTTGCAAACGTCGTTAGGTTAGGTTAGGTTAGGTTAGGTTAGGTTACGTTAGGTTAGGTTTGGTTAGGTTAGGTTAGGTTAGGTTATGTTAGGTTAGGTTGGGTTAGGTTAGGTTAGGTTACGTTAGGTCAAGGTATGAACCGTCGTAAAACCGCATTAAACAATGTCACTTAGTGAGATGCAGTGTTTTTCACCTTTACAAGTTGGGAACTTCGATATCTAATGTGAAAGCGCTTGAAACCGTCGTAATGTTGTAGAAAGCAATGTAAAGTAGCGAGTAAAACGTTTTCTAACGATAGAAGTGCGAAGGTTATGTTAGGTTGAGTTATGTTAGTTTAAGCTACGTAGCGTCGTGAAACCACCAAAAACGACGTCATCTAACGAGATAGTGTTGTTTTATTGCGAGTATTAAACTGCGATAGGTGAAATGTTGTGAAAGCACACAAAACGGCATGAACAAGCCAAATACTGCGTGTTCTACCGTTACAAAAGCGAAACTGCTATATTGTGATATTCTCGGTAAAGCGCATGCAAGTATCGTGAAACCTTAAAGAACGATGTCATTTAGCGAGATACAGCGTTCTGTACTGTAATAGGTTGGTGAGAAACGGTGAGGTCAAGCTAATATCGTAATTGTGAACGAAACAGTGTAATTGAGCGTCTTTAGATACAAGTGCGAATGTTAGGTTAGGTTGATATATCAACCGTCGTAAAACCGCATTAAACAATGTCACTTAGTGAGATGTAGTGTTTTTCAACATTACAAGTCGGGAACTACGATATCTAATGTGAAAGCGCTTGAAACCGTCGTAATGTTGTAAAAAGCAATGTAAAGTAGCGAGTAAAACGTTTTCTAACGATAGAAGTGCGAAGGTTATGTTAGGTTGAGTTATGTTAGTTTAAGCTAGGTAGCGTCTTGAAACTACCAAAAACAACGTCATCTAACGAGATAGTGTTGTTTTATTGCGAGTACGAAACTGCGATAGGTGAAATGTTGTGAAAGCACACAAAACGGCATGAACAAGCCAAATACTGCGTGTTGTACCGTTACAAGTGCGAAACTGCTATGTTGTGATATTCTCGTTAAAGCGCATGCAAGCATCGTGAAACCTTAAAGAACGATGTCATTTAGCGAGATACAGCGTTCTGTACTGCAATAAGTTGGTGAAAAACTGTGAGGTTATGCAAATATCCTAATTGTGAACGAAACAGTGTAATAGAGCGTTTTTTAATGCAAGTGCGAATGTTAGGTTAGGTTAAGATATGAACCGTCGTAAAACCGCATTAAACAATGTCACTTAGTGAGATGCAGTGTTTTTCACCATTACAAGTCGGGAACTGCGATATCTAATGTGAAAGCGCTTGCAAACGTCGTTAGGTTAGGTTAGGTTAGGTTAGGATAGGTTAGGTTACGTTAGGTTAGGTTAGGTTAGGTTTGGTTAGGTTAGGTTAGGTTAAGTTAGGGATGTTAGGTAAGGTTTGGTTAGGTTAGGTTAGGTTAGGTTGGGTTAGGTAAGGTTATGTTAGGTTAAGATATGAACCGCGCTAAAACCGCATTAAACAATGTCACTTAGTGAGATGCTGTGTTTTTCACCATTACAAGTCGGGAACTGCGATATCTAATGTGAAAGCGCATGAAACCGTCGTAATCTTGTAGAAAACATTGTAAAGTAGCGAATAAAACGTTTTCTAACGATAGAAGTGCGAAGGTTCGGTTAGTATGAGCTAGGTAGTGCATGAAGCCACCAAAAACGATGTCATCTAACTAGATAGTGTTGTTTTATTGCGAGTACGAAACTGCGATAGGTGAAATATTGGGAAAGCACACAAAATGGCATGAACTAGCCAGCTACTGCGTCTTGTGCCGTTACAAGTGCGAAACTGCTTTATTGTGATATTCTCGTTAAAGCGCATGCAAGTATCGTGAAACCTTAAAGAACGATGTCATTTAGCGAGATACAGCGTTCTGTACTGTAATAAGTTGGTGAGAAACTGTGAGGTCAAGCAAATATCGTAATTGTGAACGAAACAGTGTAATTGAGCGTCTTTAGATACAAGTGCGAATGTTAGGTTAGGTTGATATATCAACCGTCGTAAAACCGCATTAAACAATGTCACTTAGTGAGATGTAGTGTTTTTCAACATTACAAGTCGGGAACTACGATATCTAATGTGAAAGCGCATGAAACCGTCGTAATCTTGTAGAAAACATTGTAAAGTTGCGAGTAAAACGTTTTCTAACGATTGAAGTGCGAAGGTTAGCTTGAGTTATGTTAGTTTAAGCTATGTAGCGTCGTGAGACCACCAAAAAGGACGTCATCTAACGAGATAGTGTTGTTTTATTGCATGTACGAAACTGCAATAGGTGAAATGTTGTGAAAGTACACAAAACGGCTTGAACAAGCCAGATACTGCGTGTTGTACCGTTACAAGTGCGAAACTGCTATGATGTGATATTCTCGTTAAAGCGTATGCAAGCATCGTGAAACCTTAAAGAACGATGTCATTTAGCGAGATACAGCGTTCTGTACTGCAATAAGTTGGTGAAAAACTGTGAGGTTATGCAAATATCGTAATTGTGAACGAAACAGTGTAATAGAGCGTTTTTCAATACAAGTACGAATGTTAGGTTAGGTTAAGATATGAACCGTCGTAAAACCGCATTAAACAATGTCACTTAGTGAGATGCAGTGTTTTTCACCATTACAAGTCGGGAACTGCGATATCTAATGTGAAAGCGCTTGCAAACGTCGTTAGGTTAGGTTAGGTTAGGTTAAGTTAGGTTAGGTTACGTTAGGTAAGTTTGGTTAGGTTAGGTTAGGTTAGGTTATGTTAGGTTAGGTTGGGTTAGGTTAGGTTAGGTTACGTTAGGTCAAGGTATGAACCGTCGTAAAACCGCATTAAACAATGTCACTTAGTGAGATGCAGTGTTTTTCACCTTTACAAGTTGGGAACTGCGATATCTAATGTGAAAGCGCTTGAAACCGTCGTAATGTTGTAGAAAGCAATGTAAAGTAGCGAGTAAAACGTTTTCTAACGATAGAAGTGCGAAGGTTATGTTAGGTTGAGTTATGTTAGTTTAAGCTACGTAGCGTCGTGAAACCACCAAAAACGACGTCATCTAACGAGATAGTGTTGTTTTATTGCGAGTATTAAACTGCGATAGGTGAAATGTTGTGAAAGCACACAAAACGGCATGAACAAGCCAAATACTGCGTGTTCTACCGTTACAAGTGCGAAACTGCTATATTGTGATATTCTCGGTAAAGCGCATGCAAGTATCGTGAAACCTTAAAGAACGATGTCATTTAGCGAGATACAGCGTTCTGTACTGTAATAGGTTGGTGAGAAACGGTGAGGTCAAGGAAATATCGTAATTGTGAACGAAACAGTGTAATTGAGCGTCTTTAGATACAAGTGCGAATGTTAGGTTAGGTTGATATATCAACCGTCGTAAAACCGCATTAAACAATGTCACTTAGTGAGATGTAGTGTTTTTCAACATTACAAGTCGGGAACTACGATATCTAATGTGAAAGCGCATGAAATCGTCGTAATCTTGTAGAAAACATTGTAAAGTTGCGAGTAAAACGTTTTCTAACGATAGAAGTGCGAAGGTTAGGTTAGGTTAGGTTAGTTTAAGCTAGGTAGCGTCGTGAAACTACCAAAAACGACGTCATCTAACGAGATAGTGTTGTTTTATAGCGAGTATTAAACTGCCATAGGTGAAATGTTGTGAAAGCACACAAAATGGCATGAACAAGCCAAATACTGCGTGTTCTACCGTTACAAGTGCGAAACTGCTATAGTGTGATATTCTCGTTAAAGCGCATGCAAGCATCGTGAAACCTTAAAGAACAATGTCATTTAGCGAGATACAGCGTTCTGTACTGCAATAAGTTGGTGAAAAACTGTGAGGTTATGCAAATATCGTAATTGTGAACAAAACAGTGTAATAGAGCGTTTTTAGATACAAGTGCGAATGTTAGGTTAGGTTAAGATATGAACCGTCGTAAAACCGCATTAAACAATGTCAATTAGTGAGATGCAGTGTTTTTCACCATTAAAAGTGGGGAACTGCGATATCTAATGTGAAAGCGCTTGCAACCGTCGTTAGGTTAGGTTAGGTTAGGTTAGGCTAGGTTAGGTTTGGTTAGGTTAGGTTAGGTTAGGTTAGGTTAGATTAGGTTAGGTTGGGTTGAGTTGGATTAGGTTAGGTTAGGTTAGGTTGGGTTAGGTTAGGTTAGGTTAGGTTAGGTTACGTTAGGTTAGGTTAGGTTAGGTTACGTTAGGTTAGGTTAGGTTAGGATAATTTGGTTAGGTTAGGGTAAGGTTAGGTTAGGTTAGGTTAGGTTACGTTAGAATAGGTTAGGTTAGGTTAGGTTACGTTAGGTTAGGTTAAGTTAGGTTAGGTTAGGTTTGGTTAGGTTAGGTTAGCTTTGGTTAGGTTAGGTTGGGTTGGGTTGGGTTAGGTTGGGTTAGGTTAGGTTAGGTTAGGTTAGGTTGGGTTAGTTTAGTTTAGGTTAGGTTAGGTTAGGTTGGGTTGGGTTGGTTAGGTTAGGTTAGGTTAGGTTAGGTTACGTTAGGTTAAGGTATGAACCGTCGTAAAACCGCATTAAACAATGTCACTTAGTGAGATGCAGTGTTTTTCACCTTTACAAGTTGGGAACTGTGATATCTAATGTGAAAGCGCTTGAAACCGTCGTAATGTTGTAGAAAGCAATGTAAAGTAGCGAGTAAAACATTTTCTAACGATAGAAGTGCGAAGGTTATGTTAGGTTGAGTTATGTTAGTTTAAGCTAGGTAGCGTCGAGAAACTACCAAAAACAACGTCATCTAACGAGATAGTGTTGTTTTATTGCGAGTACGAAACTGCGATAGGTGAAATGTTGTGAAAGCACACAAAACGGCATGAACAAGCCAAATACTGCGTGTTGTACCGTTACAAGTGCGAAACTGCTATGTTGTGATATTCTCGTTGAAGCGCATGCAAGCATCGTGAAACCTTAAAGAACGATGTCATTTTGCGAGATACAGCGTTCTGTACTGCAATAAGTTGGTGAAAAACTGTGAGGTTATGCAAATATCCTAATTGTGAACGAAACAGTGTAATAGAGCGTTTTTAATACAAGTGCGAATGTTAGGTTAGGTTAAGATATGAACCGTCGTAAAACCGCATTAAACAATGTCACTTAGTGAGATGCAGTGTTTTTCACCATTACAAGTCGGGAACTGCGATATCTAATGTGAAAGCGCTTGAAAACGTCGTTAGGTTAGGTTAGGTTAGGTTAGGTTAGGTTTGGTTAGGTTAGGTTAGGTTAAGTTAGGTTAGGGTATGTTAGGTAAGGTTTGGTTAGGTTAGGTTAGGTTAGGTTGGGTTAGGTAAGGTTAGGTTAGGTTAAGATATGAACCGCGCTAAAACCGCATTAAACAATGTCACTTAGTGAGATGCTGTGTTTTTCACCATTAAGAGTCGGGAACTGCGATATCTAATGTGAAAGCGCATGAAACCGTCGTAATCTTGTAGAAAACATTGTAAAGTAGCGAATAAAACGTTTTCTAACGATAGAAGTGCGAAGGTTCGGTTAGTTTGAGCTAGGTAGCGTCGTGAAACCACCAAAAACGATGTCATCTAACGAGACAGTGTTGTTTTATTGCGAGTACGAAACTGCGATAGGTGAAATATTGGGAAAGCACACAAAATGGCATGAACTAGCCAGATACTGCGTCTTGTGCCGTTACAAGTGCGAAACTGCTTTATTGTGATATTCTCGTTAAAGCGCATGCAAGTGTCTTGAAACCTTAAAGAACGATGTCATTTAGCGAGATACAGCGTTCTGTACTGTAATAAGTTGGTGAGAAACTGTGAGGTCAAGCAAATATCGTAATTGTGAACGAAACAGTGTAATTGAGCGTATTTAGATACAAGTGCGAATGTTAGGTTAGGTTGAGATATCAACCGTCGTAAAACCGCATTAAACAATGTCACTTAGTGAGATGTAGTGTTTTTCAACATTACAAGTCGGGAACTACGATATCTAATGTGAAAGCGCTTGAAAACGTCGTTAGGTTAGGTTAGGTTAGGTTAGGTTACGTTAGGTTAGGTTTGGTTAGGTTAGGTTATAGGTTAGGTTGGGTTAGGTTAGGTTAGGTTACGTTAGGTTAAGGTATGAACCGTCGTAAAACCGCATTAAACAATGTCACTTAGTGAGATGCAGTGTTTTTCACCTTTACAAGTTGGGAACTGCGATATCTAATGTGAAAGCGCTTGAAAC
>NW_027464762.1:332500-333984 GCF_043290135.1 Rhipicephalus microplus | reverse complement strand
CAGGCACAATGGCGAATAGCACTGAAATACAAATAATACAGGTAAATTTAGGCAGGGCATTTAAGGCAAATCAGTCACTAAACAATTTTCAACAAGAAGAAGAATTCGACATATCTGTACTCCAAGAACCATATTCGCTCAACAACAAAATCATAGGGTTTCCGCTAAAGCATAAAGTTATAGCCAACAACAAAGACCCGAAGACAGCCATCATAATACACAAAGAAAATATAACCGCTTTCCCAATTATTATAGAACAAAAACTAATAGCAGTCAAGATAAATAAAGGTGAAAGAGAATTGGTAATTATCAACTGCTACTGTCCTCCGAATGAAAACGTCGAGCTGGCAATGTCAGCAATAGGAAACATTTTACAGAAATTTATAGACATTAACACGATAATAATGGGTGACTTCAACTCAAAACATCAAATTTGGGGAAGCACGGAGACGGATGAGAAAGGTGAAAAAGTATTAGAATTCACAGTATTACACAACCTGACATTATTAAATGCCAAAGAATCACCTCCGACATTTAAAACAAGTAGGGCGAGGGGTTGGATTGACCTCACCATATGTGACGCAAACCTAAACCAGGATATTAAAAGCTGGGAAGTACTTAAAACCTATAATCACAGCGATCACAGATACATTAAAGTTGTTATTAAAAATGAAGAACTTCCAGAGGAATATGGCCTAACGTTAAAAGGGCAAACAAAAGTCATGGAAAAGTTGCAAATTGATCCCTGGTTTGAGGAAGTCCAGGGGAAAATAAACACGAAGGAAAGTATTGAAGAAATAGTGAATACGCTACACGAGAAAATCGAGAAACTTAAGAAGGAATTCAGTAAAAAGAAAAAACCTTCTAAACAAAAACCGAATACTTGGTGGTCAAGAGACCTAGAAATTGAAAGGAAGAGAGTCAGAGCACTACGAAGGAGGTATCAAAAGGCGAAAGGGGATATCAGAGAACAATACAAAAAGGAATACTATAAAGAACATGACACGTATAACAACATGATAGAACAGGCTAAAAACAACAGTTGGAAAACTCTATGTACTAAGGCTACGAAAAATCCATTCATCCTACCGTATAAAATTGCACGAAATAAGATGAAAACCAAGGTTATGTTTAGAAGCATCACAAAAGAAAATGGAGAAGTCACAAAGACTCTTCAGGAAACAATAGAACACATTCTAGGAAATTTATACCCTAACTGCATGGAAAATGACGAGCCAGGACACAGTCAAATACAATCAAGCAACGACACAATAAACAATAACAAACAGGGAGGAAATTGGACATCGGGAGCAGAAATGAGAGAAAGAAATTTACCCAGTGATGACCTCCCATTTACAGAGATTGAAGTAACGCAGATAGTAAAAAATCTGAGGAAAGATGTAACCCCCGGACCAGACAACCTAAAAACTAACCTCATACAAGTGATGTATGAAAGGCATAAGACTTTCTTTGTCAATCTTTTT
>NW_027464762.1:312500-327500 GCF_043290135.1 Rhipicephalus microplus | reverse complement strand
AAAGCTCGGCCCTAAACCGCGCCAAGTACGGAAGGAACGGCGCGGAGAGGGCTCGAGACAAAGCTCGACCCTAAACCGCGCCAAGTACGGAGGGAACAGCGCGGCTAAGGGCTCGAAACAAACCCTAAACCGCGCCAAGTACGGAGGGAACAGCGCGGCTAAGGGCTCGAAACAAACCCTAAACCGCGCCAAGTACGGAAGGAACGGCGCGGAGAGGGCTCGAGACAAAGCTCGACCCTAAACCGCGCCAAGTACGGAGGGAACAGCGCGGCTAAGGGCTCGAAACAAACCCTGAACCGCGCCAAGTACGAAAGGAACGGCGCGCAGTAGGGGTTTAAAACAAAGCTGGTCCCAAAATCGCGCCAAGTACGAAAGGAACAGCGCGGTCGAGACTCGGAAGAAAAAGCTTTCAAAGTGTCGTAGCACGATGCACACTGCTGTTCGTGTGGAACAAACGTGACTACCGTGCTGTACGGTGGAGTTCTGTGCGCAAAAGCGGCGCGTGTGTTTCTAAGCACCACAGCGTTGTGTCAAAAAAGAGGTGCCTGAGAGAAACGCATGCGACTGCCGTGCTTTGCGGCATAGCACCGTGCGCAAAAACGGTGCGCATGCAAGAGGTGTCAGAGCAAGCGAACTTGTGCCACGAGCAACAGGTCACTAAAAGCCTATAGATGACGGTGTTGGAGGAAAAGAAAAATATCGAGAAAGCACTGCGGTGTGCCGTGCGTAGGGACGGGCGCGCGTGCCACATGCCGCCGAAATATGGGTGTCGGAGAAAACAGAGTGCCGCGCGTAACGAGGGGCGCGCGTGTTACAGAGAGATATGCCCAAACGCATGAAAGTGTACGCAGGTGTCCTAAGGCAGTTTTTTTTTTTTCCTCATTTTGATGTCGCCCCGGCTGACGCGGTTTTCGTTTTTCCGTGCCGCCCCGGCTGACGCAGTTTTTGCGCCGCCCCGGCTGACGCGGTTTTTGCGCCGCCCCGGCTGACGCGGTTTTCGCGCCGCCCCGGCTGACGCGGTTCGGACTTTGCACTTTTTGGCTCACCCCGGCTGGCGGCCCACTCACTCGATCGCCAGGTCTGTTTGCCCCGGTGGTTCCACCGCCAGGCTTAAGCGCGAACTTTTTTTGTTTGTTTTCTTTTGATTAAGCGCAAGCTTTTTTCTTTGTTTTCTTTTGATTAAGCGCGGGCTTTTTTCTTTGTTTTTTTTTTTTATTTCGCCCCGGCAGACGCGGTTTTTGCGCCGCCCCGGCTGACGCGGTTTTTGCCGCCCCGGCTGACGCAGTTCGGACTTAGCACTTTTCGGCTGTGCCTGGCTGGCGGCCCACTCACTCGATCGCCATGTCTGTTTGCCACAGTTTTCCCGGTGGTGCCGCACCCGGGCTCGCCCCGGCTGACGCAGTTTTCGCGCCGCCCCGGCTGACGCGGTTTCGTGCCGCCCCGGCAGACGCGGTTTTCGCGCCGCCCCGGCTGACGCGGTTTTTGCGTCGCCCCGGCTGACACGGTTCGGACTTTGCACTTTTCGGCTGTGCCTGGCTGGCGGCCCACTCACTCGATCGCCATGTCTGTTTGCCACAGTTTTCCCGGTGGTGCCGCACCCGGGCTCGCCCCGGCTGACGCAGTTTTCGCGCCGCCCCGGCTGACGCGGTTTCGTGCCGCCCCGGCAGACGCGGTTTTCGCGCCGCCCCGGCTGACGCGGTTTCGTGCCGCCCCGGCAGACGCAGTTCGGACTTAGCACTTTTCGGCTGTGCCTGGCTGGCGGCCCACTCACTCGATCGCCATGTCTGTTTGCCACAGTTTTCCCGGTGGTGCCGCACCCGGGCTCGCCCCGGCTGACGCAGTTTTCGCGCCGCCCCGGCTGACGCGGTTTCGTGCCGCCCCGGCAGACGCGGTTTTCGCGCCGCCCCGGCTGACGCGGTTTCGTGCCGCCCCGGCAGACGCAGTTCGGACTTAGCACTTTTCGGCTGTGCCTGGCTGGCGGCCCACTCACTCAATCGCCATGTCTGTTTGCCACAGTTTTCCCGGTGGTGCCGCACCCGGGCTCGCCCCGGCTGACGCAGTTTTCGCGCCGCCCCGGCTGACGCGGTTTCGTGCCGCCCCGGCAGACGCGGTTTTCGCGCCGCCCCGGCTGACGCGGTTTCGTGCCGCCCCGGCAGACGCAGTTCGGACTTAGCACTTTTCGGCTGTGCCTGGCTGGCGGCCCACTCACTCGATCGCCATGTCTGTTTGCCACAGTTTTCCCGGTGGTGCCGCACCCGGGCTCGCCCCGGCAGACGCGTTTTTTTTTTTCTTTCGCCCCGGCTGACGCAGTTTTCGCGCCGCCCCGGCTGACGCGGTTTCGTGCCGCCCCGGCAGACGCGGTTTTTTGCGCCGCCCCGGCTGACGCGGTTTTTGCCGCCCCGGCTGACGCAGTTCGGACTTAGCACTTTTCGGCTGTGCCTGGCTGGCGGCCCACTCACTCGATCGCCATGTCTGTTTGCCACAGTTTTCCCGGTGGTGCCGCACCCGGGCTCGCCCCGGCTGACGCAGTTTTCGCGCCGCCCCGGCTGACGCGGTTTCGTGCCGCCCCGGCAGACGCGGTTTTCGCGCCGCCCCGGCTGACGCGGTTTCGTGCCGCCCCGGCAGACGCAGTTCGGACTTAGCACTTTTCGGCTGTGCCTGGCTGGCGGCCCACTCACTCGATCGCCATGTCTGTTTGCCACAGTTTTCCCGGTGGTGCCGCACCCGGGCTCGCCCCGGCTGACGCAGTTTTCGCGCCGCCCCGGCTGACGCGGTTTCGTGCCGCCCCGGCAGACGCGGTTTTCGCGCCGCCCCGGCTGACGCGGTTTCGTGCCGCCCCGGCAGACGCAGTTCGGACTTAGCACTTTTCGGCTGTGCCTGGCTGGCGGCCCACTCACTCGATCGCCATGTCTGTTTGCCACAGTTTTCCCGGTGGTGCCGCACCCGGGCTCGCCCCGGCAGACGCGTTTTTTTTTTTCTTTCGCCCCGGCTGACGCAGTTTTCGCGCCGCCCCGGCTGACGCGGTTTCGTGCCGCCCCGGCAGACGCGGTTTTTTTGCGCTGCCCCGGCTGACGCGGTTTTTGCCGCCCCGGCTGACGCAGTTCGGACTTGGCACTTTTTGGCTGAGCCTGGCTGGTGGCCCACTCACTCGATCGCCATGTCTGTTAGCCACAGTTTTCCCGGTGGTGCCGCACCCGGGCTCGCCCCGGCTGACGCAGTTTTCGCGCCGCCCCGGCAGACGCGGTTTTCGCGCCGCCCCGGCTGACGCGGTTTTTGCCGCCCCGGCTGACGCAGTTCGGACTTGGCACTTTTTGGGCTGAGCCTGGCTGGCGGCCCACTCACTCGATCGCCATGTCTGTTTGCCACAGTCTTCCCGGTGGTGCCGCACCCGGGCTCGCCCCGGCAGACGCGTTTTTTTTTTCTTTCGCCCCGGCAGACGTGGTTCCCCCCCCCCCCTTTTCGCTCGCCCCGGCTGACGAGGTTTTCGCGCCGCCCCGGCTGACGCAGTTTTCGCGCCGCCCCGGCTGACGCGGTTTCGTGCCGCCCCGGCTGACGCGGTTTTCGCGCCGCCCCGGCTGACGCGGTTTTTGCGTCGCCCCGGCTGACACGGTTCGGACTTTGCACTTTTCGGCTGTGCCTGGCTGGCGGCCCACTCACTCGATCGCCATGTCTGTTTGCCACAGTTTTCCCGGTGGTGCCGCACCCGGGCTCGCCCCGGCTGACGCAGTTTTCGCGCCGCCCCGGCTGACGCGGTTTCGTGCCGCCCCGGCAGACGCGGTTTTCGCGCCGCCCCGGCTGACGCGGTTTCGTGCCGCCCCGGCAGACGCAGTTCGGACTTAGCACTTTTCGGCTGTGCCTGGCTGGCGGCCCACTCACTCGATCGCCATGTCTGTTTGCCACAGTTTTCCCGGTGGTGCCGCACCCGGGCTCGCCCCGGCTGACGCAGTTTTCGCGCCGCCCCGGCTGACGCGGTTTCGTGCCGCCCCGGCAGACGCGGTTTTCGCGCCGCCCCGGCTGACGCGGTTTCGTGCCGCCCCGGCAGACGCAGTTCGGACTTAGCACTTTTCGGCTGTGCCTGGCTGGCGGCCCACTCACTCGATCGCCATGTCTGTTTGCCACAGTTTTCCCGGTGGTGCCGCACCCGGGCTCGCCCCGGCAGACGCGTTTTTTTTTTTTCTTTCGCCCCGGCTGACGCAGTTTTCGCGCCGCCCCGGCTGACGCGGTTTCGTGCCGCCCCGGCAGACGCGGTTTTTTGCGCCGCCCCGGCTGACGCGGTTTTTGCCGCCCCGGCTGACGCAGTTCGGACTTAGCACTTTTCGGCTGTGCCTGGCTGGCGGCCCACTCACTCGATCGCCATGTCTGTTTGCCACAGTTTTCCCGGTGGTGCCGCACCCGGGCTCGCCCCGGCTGACGCAGTTTTCGCGCCGCCCCGGCTGACGCGGTTTCGTGCCGCCCCGGCAGACGCGGTTTTCGCGCCGCCCCGGCTGACGCGGTTTCGTGCCGCCCCGGCAGACGCAGTTCGGACTTAGCACTTTTCGGCTGTGCCTGGCTGGCGGCCCACTCACTCGATCGCCATGTCTGTTTGCCACAGTTTTCCCGGTGGTGCCGCACCCGGGCTCGCCCCGGCAGACGCAGTTTTCGCGCCGCCCCGGCAGACGCGGTTTTCGCGCCGCCCCGGCTGACGCGGTTTTTGCCGCCCCGGCTGACGCAGTTCGGACTTGGCACTTTTTGGGCTGAGCCTGGCTGGCGGCCCACTCACTCGATCGCCATGTCTGTTTGCCACAGTCTTCCCGGTGGTGCCGCACCCGGGCTCGCCCCGGCAGACGCGTTTTTTTTTCTTTCGCCCCGGCAGACGTGGTTCCCCCCCCCCCCCCCTTTTCGCTCGCCCCGGCTGACGAGGTTTTCGCGCCGCCCCGGCTGACGCAGTTTTCGCGCCGCCCCGGCTGACGCGGTTTCGTGCCGCCCCGGCTGACGCGGTTTTCGCGCCGCCCCGGCTGACGCGGTTTTTGCGTCGCCCCGGCTGACACGGTTCGGACTTTGCACTTTTCGGCTGTGCCTGGCTGGCGGCCCACTCACTCGATCGCCATGTCTGTTTGCCACAGTTTTCCCGGTGGTGCCGCACCCGGGCTTGCCCCGGCAGACGCGTTTTTTTTTTTTCTTTTCGCCCCGGCTGACGCAGTTTTCGCCCCGCCCCGGCTGACGCGGTTTCGTGCCGCCCCGGCAGACGCGGTTTTTTGCGCCGCCCCGGCTGACGCGGTTTTTGCCGCCCCGGCTGACGCAGTTCGGACTTTGCACTTTTTGGCTGAGCCTGGCTGGCGGCCCACTCACTCGATCGCCATGTCTGTTTGCCACAGTTTTCCCGGTGGTGCCGCACCCGGGCTCGCCCCGGCAGACGCGTTTTTTTTTTCCTTCGCCCCGGCAGACGTGGTTCCCCCCCCCCCCCCTCCGTCTTTCTTTTTGTTTTTTTTTTTCGCCGCGGCTGAAGTGGATTTTTCGGTGCCTCGACGCCCCGGTAGTCGCGGTTTTTCCGTTTCCGCACGGCCCCGGCTGACGCTGCTCGGTCACAGTCGCCTTTTGTGAGGATTGCAGACTTCTTGAGCGCGGGTGTTTTTTTTTTGTTGTTGTTGTTGTTTTATTACGCATTCGCTCCAGCAGACGCTGTTTAGACTTTTTGTTTCCTCTTTTATCCTGCGACGAGGTGACGAGGTTTATTCGGTGCCCCGCCGCCCCGGCTGAAGTGATTTTTCCTGTCCCGTGCCGCCCCGGCTGACGCGGTTGGGACTTCGCGTTTGTTCGGCCGCCACGGGTTTTGGCGCACTCGCTCGGTTGCTTGTTGTTGCCACTTGTTGCGAACCCAGGTTTCTTGAGCGAGCGCGGGCGTTTTTTCTTCCTTTCTTTCTTTGTTCTATGTGTTAGCGAATCGGCCTTTAATATCACACGAGGACTCACAACCAACAATTTTCAGTTTGAAGTGTAAAAAATCTGCAGGTGTTGACGTAACTGACTTGCCCCGTACCCTTGAGTACATCCATGAAGTTCTCGTAGTACTACTAAATCGCATTATTCCAAGTGGAGAAATTCCCATAAACTTGCAAACCTCTACACGAAAATCGGTGCGCGTGATAAAGTTGAAAATTATCGTCCGATATCAAATGTGCCTTCTATAACACAAATTCTAGGAAAAAAAAAAAAAAACACTTGTTCGCCGTTCTCTGCGCCGTGACTGGCAGCACTCCGGCGAAGCGAAACGGGGTCGATTCGAGCACGATATCGGCGTCTTTCGACGTGCTCGCCGGCGACCGTCGCACGAGTACGTCGCACGAGCGCGTCTGCCGGGGCGCCGTTTGCGAAGCCGACGCAAAAGTGGGAACCGCCGCTCGGATGATCGCCGCTTTCGGCAGAGTGAGTGTTGGCACTCCGGGGAAGCGAAACAGCGTGAATGCGCCCACGAAATCGGCGTATTTTGAAGTGCCCGCCGGCGACCGTCGCACGAGTACGGTAAACCGCGTCAGCCGGGGCGTAGTTCGGGACGCCGACGAAAAAGTGGGAAGCGCAACTCGGATCTTCGCCGTTTTTGCAGGAGTGAGTGGCGGCCCTCCTGCGAGACCAAGAAGCATCGATTCGTGCACGAATTCGGCGCCTTTCGACGTGATCGCCGGCGACCGTCGCTCGAGTAGGGCAAACCGCGTCTGCCGGGGCGGGCTTCGGGACGCCGATGCGAAAGTGGGAAACGCTGCTCGGATGTTCGCCGTTTTTGGCCGAGTGAGTGCTGGCACTCGGGCGAAGCCAAACGGGGCCGATTACGGCACGATATCGGCGTCTTTCGACGTGCCCGGCGGCGACCGTCGCACGAGTACGGTAAACCGCGTCAGCCCGGGCGGAGTTCGGGACGCCGATGCGAAAGTGGAGAACGCCGCTCGGATCTTCGCCGTTTTTGGAGGAGTGAGTGGCGGCACTCCGGAGAAGCCAAGGAGCGCCAATTAGCGCACGATATCGGCGTCTTTCGACGCGCTCGCCGGCGACCGTCGAACGAGTAGGGCAAACCGCGTCTGCCGGGGCGGGGTTTACGACGCCGACGCAAAAGTGGGAACCGCCGCTCGGATGTTGGCCGTTTTTGGCAGAGTGAGTGCTGGCACACCGGCGACGCGAAAGAGCGCGAAAGCGCCCACGAAAGTGGCGTATTTGGACGTGCTTGACGGCGACCGCTGCAGGAGTACGAAAAACCACGTCAGCCGGGGCGAGCGACCCACGGCGGTCTGGGTGCTTATCGCTGCTATTATAGGGGCACCCCGGCAGACGCAGAAAAAAAAAATTTTTTTTCGACCTTCTTTTTTGCTGGTCGAGCTCGGGTAACCCAGGTCGCAATGGGAGCCGCGCACGAAAGCGGCGTCGCGAGACGCGTTCGCGGTCGCTAGTCGCACGAGCTCGGCAACCGCGTCAGCCGGCGCGGAGTTCGGGATGCCGACGGCTAAGTGGGTACCGCTGCTCGGATGTTCGCCGTTTTTGGCCGAGTGAGTGCTGGCACTCCGGCGAAGCGAAACGGGGCCGATTCGGGCACGATATCGGCGTATTTCGACGTGCTCGCCGGCGACCGTCGCACGAGTACGGCAAAGCGCGTCTGCCGGGGCGAGGTTTGCGATGCCGACGAAAAAGTGGGAAGCGCCGCTCGGATCTTCGCCGTTTTTGCAGGAGTGAGTGGCGGCCCTCCTGCGAGACCAAGAAGCATCGACTCGCGCACGATATCGGTGTCTTTCGACGTGCCCGCCGGCCACCGCCGCACGAGTACGGCAAACCGCGTATGCCGGGGCGGGGTTGGCGACGCCGACGCAAAAGTGGGAACCGCCACTAGGATGTTCGCCGTTTTTGGCAGAGTGAGTGCTGGCACACCGGCGACGCGAAAGAGCGCGAAAGCGCCCACGAAAGTGGCGTATTTGGACGTGCTTGACGGCGACCGCTGCAGGAGTACGAAAAACCACGTCAGCCGGGGCGAGCGACCCACGGCGGTCTGGGTGCTTATCGCTGCTATTATAGGGGCACCCCGGCAGACGCAGAAAAAAAAAATTTTTTTTCGACCTTCTTTTTTGCTGGTCGAGCTCGGGTAACCCAGGTCGCAATGGGAGCCGCGCACGAAAGCGGCGTCGCGAGACGCGTTCGCGGTCGCTAGTCGCACGAGCTCGGCAACCGCGTCAGCCGGCGCGGAGTTCGGGATGCCGACGGCTAAGTGGGTACCGCTGCTCGGATGTTCGCCGTTTTTGGCCGAGTGAGTGCTGGCACTCCGGCGAAGCGAAACGGGGCCGATTCGGGCACGATATCGGCGTATTTCGACGTGCTCGCCGGCGACCGTCGCACGAGTACGGCAAAGCGCGTCTGCCGGGGCGAGGTTTGCGATGCCGACGAAAAAGTGGGAAGCGCCGCTCGGATCTTCGCCGTTTTTGCAGGAGTGAGTGGCGGCCCTCCTGCGAGACCAAGAAGCATCGACTCGCGCACGATATCGGTGTCTTTCGACGTGCCCGCCGGCCACCGCCGCACGAGTACGGCAAACCGCGTATGCCGGGGCGGGGTTGGCGACGCCGACGCAAAAGTGGGAACCGCCACTAGGATGTTCGCCGTTTTTGGCAGAGTGAGTGCTGGCACTCCGGCGAAGCGAAAGAGCGCGAATGCGCCCACGAAAGTGGCGTGTTTGGACGTGCTTGACGACGACCACCGCAGGAAAACGAAAAACCACGTCAGCCGGGGCGAGCGACCCATGGCGGTCTGGGTGCTTATCGCTGCTATTATAGGGGCACCCCGGCAGACGCAAAAAAAAAAAAAATTTTTTTTCGACATTCTTTCTTGCTCGTCGACCTCGGGTGACCCAGGTCGCAGTGGGAGCCGCGCACGAAAGCGGCGTCGCGAGACGGCTTCGCGGTCGCTAGTCGCACGAGCTCGGCAACCGCGTCTGCCGGGGCGGAGTTCGGGACGCCGACGGCTAAGTGGGAACCGCCGCTCGGATGTTCGCCGTTTGTGGCCGAGTGAGTGCTGGCACTCCGGCGAAGCCAAACGGGGCCGATTCCGGCACGATATCGGCGTCTTTCTACGTGCTCGCCGGCGACCGTCGCACGAGTACGGCAAAGTGCGTCTGCCGGGGCGGGGTTTGCGACGCGTACGCAATAGTGAGAACCGTCGCTCGGATGTTCGTCGTCTTTCGCCGAGCCAGTGCTGGCACTCCGGCGAAGCCGAACGGAGCCGATTCGGGCACGATATCGGCGTCTTTCCACGTGCTCGCCGGCGACCGTCGCACGAGTACGGTAAACCGCGTCAGCCGGGGCGGAGTTCGGGACGCCGATGCGAAAGTGGGAAGCGCCGCTCGGATCTTCGCCGTTTTTGGAGGAGTCAGTGGCGGCACTCCGGTGAAGCCAAGGTGCGCCAATTCGCGCACGATATCGGCGTCTTTCGACGTGCCCGCCGGCCACCGTCGCACGAGTACGGCAAACCTCGTCTGCCGGGGCGGGGTTTGCGACGCCGACGCAAAAGTGGGAACCGCCGCTCGGATGTTCGCCGTTTTTGGCAGAGTGAGTGCTGGCACTCCGGCGAAGCGAAAGAGCGTGAATGCGCCCACGAAAGTAGCGTATTTGGACGTGCTTGACGGCGACCGCCGCAGGAGTACGAAAAACCACGTCAGCCGGGGCGAGCGACCCACGGCGGTCTGGGTGCTTATCGCTGCTATTATAGGGGCACCCCGGCAGACGCAGAAAGAAAAAAAAAAAAAAATGGGGACATGGCGTGCGTCACCGTGCGGCTTCGCAGCGTTGCCGAAGTCGCCGAGCCCTTCGACTGAGCCGAACGGCGGACAGGGAACGTTGGTCGGCCGTTCTAACCTGTCGGTGCCACGCCGAGACGTCGTTAAGGAAAACCGCGTCGTGGGCCTCTACGACGCCGTCGAGTCGTTGTACGTTTGGTGTCCAGCGTGTCGGCGGCGAGTAGCGGACACGTCGTTCACGACTTCGGTCTTTCGCAGTCGACGCGAACTTGCGGAGAGTCGTGGTGCCTCACGTTTTCGGCAGAAACCGCGGCGGAATTTTCCCGTGCGTGCGCGCACGACCTCGGTGCTGTGCCGTCAGCGTAGTGTTGCACAAACTCGTGGCCTACCCAAGGTGCGGTACGTTTGCGGCCGTATCCTCGGTGGGAATTTCGTGAGTAGGGTCGCAAATTCTACGACCTCGGCGGGTTTGAGAGCGACGTAGACTTGTGGCACGCTCAACGTGCCACACGTTTCGGGGCACACCCGCGGTGAAATTTTCTCGAGTACGCTCGTATTAGTGCCCAAGGAGGTCTGGGTACTTATCGCTGCTATTATGTGGGGGTTCTCGTGAGCGGCGTACGCGAAAGCGACCGGGTGTCTGATATGCGGCGGGCTTCGGCCTCGTCAAGTGTGTCCTCGGGTCTGCTCCAGGGGAATCCACGGCAGTCGTCTGCAGCCTCATCCGCTTGATGCGTTAGGGGCTGGTTGTCGGACGGTGCCGTTTTACCACGATATCGAGGTGTGTTCCGTGTCGTCCTCGGGCGATTCAGATGCGAAAGCGCCGAAGACGCGGGCGTGACCCGTCGTCTGGCGGCTTTGCAGTCTCGGCTCCGTTGCTAGTTCCGGCCGGTCCACCGACAGTGCAGCGGGCTTGGGCAACCCGCACGGCGCGACCGAGTCGATGCAACGAAAAAGAGCGAGCATGAACGTGCTTCTTGCCGCACGGCTCCCACTCGTCTTTCGGGAAGGTTGTGCCGTAGCGAGCTCGAACGCCGTCATCTCGGAGTGCAAAATAAGCGTGTTGGGGCGCCTGAAGGTGGCCTCCGCCGCACACAGACTGCGTCCGGCCCGCCGAAGGCGAGGACGGACGCGCAGTCGAACGATTACCTGGTTGATCCTGCCAGTAATCATATGCTTGTCTCAAAGATTAAGCCATGCATGTCTAAGTACATGCCGAAATAAGGCGAAACCGCGAATGGCTCATTAAATCAGTTATGGTTCCTTAGATCGTTTCTTCCTACTTGGATAACTGTGGCAATTCTAGAGCTAATACATGCAGTGAGCCTGGAGCCCTTTGGGTAACGGGTGCTTTTATTAGACCAAGATCGATCGGGTTTCGGCCCGTATTGTGTGGTGACTCTGGATAACTTTGTGCTGATCGCATGGCCACGAGCCGGCGACGTTTCTTTCAAGTGTCTGCCTTATCAACTTTCGATGGTAGGTTACTTGCTTACCATGGTTGTTACGGGTAACGGAGAATCAGGGTTCGATTCCGGAGAGGGAGCCTGAGAAACGGCTACCACATCCAAGGAAGGCAGCAGGCGCGCAAATTACCCACTCCCGGCACGGGGAGGTAGTGACGAAAAATAACAATACGGGACTCTTTTGAGGCCCCGTAATTGAAATGAGTACACTCTAAATCCTTTAACGAGGATCAATTGGAGGGCAAGTCTGGTGCCAGCAGCCGCGGTAATTCCAGCTCCAATAGCGTATACTAAAGCTGCTGCGGTTAAAAAGCTCGTAGTTGGATCTCAGTTCCAGACGAGTAGTGCATCTACCCGATGCGACGGCTCGGACTGAACATCATGCCGGTTCTTTCTTGGTGCACTTCATTGTGTGCCTCGAGATGGCCGGTGCTTTTACTTTGAAAAAATTAGAGTGCTCAACGCAGGCGAGTCGCCTGAATAAACTTGCATGGAATAATAGAACAAGACCTCGTTTCTGTTCTGTTGGTTTTTGGAATACGAGGTAATGATTAAGAGGGACGGACGGGGGCATTCGTATTGCGGCGCTAGAGGTGAAATTCTTGGACCGTCGCAAGACGAACTACTGCGAAAGCATTTGCCAAGAATGTTTTCATTGATCAAGAACGAAAGTCAGAGGTTCGAAGGCGATCAGATACCGCCCTAGTTCTGACCATAAACGATGCCAACCAGCGATCCGCCTGAGTTACTCAAATGACTCGGCGGGCAGCTTCCGGGAAACCAAAGTATTTGGGTTCCGGGGGAAGTATGGTTGCAAAGCTGAAACTTAAAGGAATTGACGGAAGGGCACCACCAGGAGTGGAGCCTGCGGCTTAATTTGACTCAACACGGGAAAACTTACCCGGCCCGGACACTGGGAGGATTGACAGATTGAGAGCTCTTTCTTGATTCGGTGGATGGTGGTGCATGGCCGTTCTTAGTTGGTGGAGCGATTTGTCTGGTTAATTCCGATAACGAACGAGACTCTAGCCTATTAAATAGGTGCGGGGTTCCCAGCACCTTACAACCTTCTTAGAGGGACAAGCGGCTCCTAGCCGCACGAAACAGAGCAATAACAGGTCTGTGATGCCCTTAGATGTCCGGGGCCGCACGCGCGCTACACTGAAGGAAGCAGCGTGTCTTTATCCCTGTCTGAAAAGACTGGGTAACCCGTGGAACTTCTTTCGTGATTGGGATAGGGGCTTGCAATTGTTCCCCTTGAACGAGGAATTCCCAGTAAGCGCGAGTCATAAGCTCGCGTTGATTACGTCCCTGCCCTTTGTACACACCGCCCGTCGCTACTACCGATTGAATGATTTAGTGAGGTCTTCGGACCGATGTCCGGCGCGGCCTTTCGGTTGCGCCGGTCTGTTGGAAAGATGACCAAACTTGATCATTTAGAGGAAGTAAAAGTCGTAACAAGGTTTCCGTAGGTGAACCTGCGGAAGGATCATTAACGGATTGTGAAGGGTGAGCGCCTCAGCTGCGTCTGCGCCCGACACTTTCTGCCGCTGACCCCGTTTGGACGCGGGGTCGGCTTTTCCCCACGGGGCTGCCTGAATGTGGAGCGGCACCCCGTGACAAATTGTTGCGCCCAGCGGACGCCAACACCGCGACCTTGGACGGTCGGCCAGGTGGCGGACGCGGGTACAAACGGCGCAACGCACTCATAGGTCGGCTTTCGACCCGCCACTGCACCGTGGCTCGAAGCGCTCGAAATGCGCGACCCGACCGCTGCGGGACCGCCTAGTACTGTAAACAGGAGCGGCGGAGCGCGAACGGCGAGTCGTGGTTACGTCGGTAGAAGGCGAGGCTGCGCGTTCCCGAAACGCCAGCCGAGTGCCCTCCCGACCGTTCGAGCGTGCAAGAACGAGACCCGACAATCGCGCGGCGACTGCCAAGTACGAGAGGAACGGCACAAGCGTCGGCGGTCGGTCAAGGAACTGGCGATGTGACGGGTCCGCTGTGCACCAGTGCATACCGTCCCGCCGTCCGCGGCAAGCGCCTCCGCGTCCTCGGGTGACGGAGGCTGCCGGTCGGTTCTTGCAGGCGAGGGATCTCGCTGGCACCGGTTCGCGTTGACGCGCGGCCGGTCATGGCACGGCGATGCGACGGCCGAGGTGCGCAGTACTCGATGGAGGAACCGCACGCTCCGATGACCGTCCCGCCCTCCGCGGCGTATGCGTACCGACCGTAATGGTTGCAGCAGCGCCGGCCGGCTTTTGAATTCGCCACACGAAACACGGTGCGAGATCGCGGTTAGGGGAGCGTCGACGTTGCCAGGCGTTTTGCTTGCTGCCGAGGGAAAGGCGGCACGGCCACGTCGCGCTCGTCGCGATTAGCGGGTCTGCGCGCTTTGGGAAGGTGCCGCAACGACTTGCCGAAAGAGGAAGCACGGAAGAACGAGGGACTTGGACGTCCCGACAATTGAACGCACTTGCGGCCAGGCCCTTGCTGGCTTCGTTCTTCCGCCTCGAGTAGGCTCGTACGCGGCTCCGGCGCCGAAAGTGGTCCTTGGCACCGACTTCGGTGGACGTGGGAAGTGCCGCGCAAGTACGGCGCGCCTGGCTCCACCTGTTGGCTAAAGTAGGCAGCCGGATCGGCATTTTGGTGTGCGGTGGCAAACCGTGGATGCGAAAAAAGCTTGTGCGATTTCGTGGAACAAAAAGCGGGGGTCCCCCTTTTTATGCGGAGGAGACCGACCCGCCTGCCGTGGTGAACCGCGACGCCACGGTAAAAACGGGAGAGGCTTGTCGATGGGACCGTGCATCCCGCGCTCCACGGAGGCCGGGAGGCGGCCGCCCGAGGAAATGTGTAGCCGTCGAGGCCCGCATCTGCGTGCACTCTTATCCAAATGGGTGTACCGCAGGCATTTTCTGGTTAGGCGGGCCAATGAGAGCGAGCACACAACGATACCTACGGGTCCGGCTTGGAGAACCGGCTTCGACGCCTCCCGAGTATTTATAGAGGGGTGGACCACGAAAGCACTCGCAAGTAGCGAAAGCGAAACGCCGTCCGAAACACACCGTTTGCTCGATTTGCGGCAGCCGAAAAAGGCGCGGCAGAGTTTTGGAGTCCAAGCGTGCGCTGAAAAGCGCCCTTCTTGGCCACTGTTTGGCCGAGTGCCAGAAACGTTTGGTTTTGACTGTACGGAATTGAACAAACACTTTTTCACGACTCTAAGCGGTGGATCACTCGGTTCTCGGGTCGATGAAGAACGCAGCCAGCTGCGAGACTTGGTGTGAATTGCAGGACACACTGAGCACTGATTCTTTGAACGCACATTGCGGCCTTGGGTCTTCCCTTGGCTTCGTCTGTCTGAGGGTCGGATCACATATCAAGAGAGCCTTCGGCGCACAAGGGAACGTGAGCCGTCGACTCGTTTTGACCGCGTCGGCAACACGGACAGCACGCTGAACACCTCACAGCGAGCGCCAACAGCGGCCACTCAAGGGCGAGACGGTGGCGACCGTCGTGCCAGAGCCCAACCGAAACGGGGGCGACCGACTGCATTGAGGATGTGGCACCTCGTTGAGACCGCCGCAGGACTTCGAGTCGGAAGGAAGCCTGCAGGGAAAGTGCGGTCGAGGTTGCGTACTCCTCTCTGCGACCGGGCGCGCAAGAGCTGCGAGAGCCACGGACGCGCAACTTTAACGCACGGTAAACACGAGGAGCGAAAGCCGGCCAGCAAAGCTTCTCCAGCCGTGCGCAAAGTGCGCGAGATCGCAGCCTTGCGTTGCGCTTGTTGCCCTCGAA
>NW_027464762.1:290000-305000 GCF_043290135.1 Rhipicephalus microplus | reverse complement strand
GGCTGACGCGGTTTCGTGCCGCCCCGGCAGACGCGGTTTTCGCGCCGCCCCGGCTGACGCGGTTTCGTGCCGCCCCGGCAGACGCAGTTCGGACTTAGCACTTTTCGGCTGTGCCTGGCTGGCGGCCCACTCACTCGATCGCCATGTCTGTTTGCCACAGTTTTCCCGGTGGTGCCGCACCCGGGCTCGCCCCGGCAGACGCGTTTTTTTTTTTCTTTCGCCCCGGCTGACGCAGTTTTCGCGCCGCCCCGGCTGACGCGGTTTCGTGCCGCCCCGGCAGACGCGGTTTTTTGCGCCGCCCCGGCTGACGCGGTTTTTGCCGCCCCGGCTGACGCAGTTCGGACTTAGCACTTTTCGGCTGTGCCTGGCTGGCGGCCCACTCACTCGATCGCCATGTCTGTTTGCCACAGTTTTCCCGGTGGTGCCGCACCCGGGCTCGCCCCGGCTGACGCAGTTTTCGCGCCGCCCCGGCTGACGCGGTTTCGTGCCGCCCCGGCAGACGCGGTTTTCGCGCCGCCCCGGCTGACGCGGTTTCGTGCCGCCCCGGCAGACGCAGTTCGGACTTAGCACTTTTCGGCTGTGCCTGGCTGGCGGCCCACTCACTCGATCGCCATGTCTGTTTGCCACAGTTTTCCCGGTGGTGCCGCACCCGGGCTCGCCCCGGCTGACGCAGTTTTCGCGCCGCCCCGGCTGACGCGGTTTCGTGCCGCCCCGGCAGACGCGGTTTTCGCGCCGCCCCGGCTGACGCGGTTTCGTGCCGCCCCGGCAGACGCAGTTCGGACTTAGCACTTTTCGGCTGTGCCTGGCTGGCGGCCCACTCACTCGATCGCCATGTCTGTTTGCCACAGTTTTCCCGGTGGTGCCGCACCCGGGCTCGCCCCGGCAGACGCGTTTTTTTTTTTCTTTCGCCCCGGCTGACGCAGTTTTCGCGCCGCCCCGGCTGACGCGGTTTCGTGCCGCCCCGGCAGACGCGGTTTTTTTGCGCCGCCCCGGCTGACGCGGTTTTTGCCGCCCCGGCTGACGCAGTTCGGACTTGGCACTTTTTGGCTGAGCCTGGCTGGTGGCCCACTCACTCGATCGCCATGTCTGTTAGCCACAGTTTTCCCGGTGGTGCCGCACCCGGGCTCGCCCCGGCTGACGCAGTTTTCGCGCCGCCCCGGCAGACGCGGTTTTCGCGCCGCCCCGGCTGACGCGGTTTTTGCCGCCCCGGCTGACGCAGTTCGGACTTGGCACTTTTTGGGCTGAGCCTGGCTGGCGGCCCACTCACTCGATCGCCATGTCTGTTTGCCACAGTCTTCCCGGTGGTGCCGCACCCGGGCTCGCCCCGGCAGACGCGTTTTTTTTTTCTTTCGCCCCGGCAGACGTGGTTCCCCCCCCCCCTTTTCGCTCGCCCCGGCTGACGAGGTTTTCGCGCCGCCCCGGCTGACGCAGTTTTCGCGCCGCCCCGGCTGACGCGGTTTCGTGCCGCCCCGGCTGACGCGGTTTTCGCGCCGCCCCGGCTGACGCGGTTTTTGCGTCGCCCCGGCTGACACGGTTCGGACTTTGCACTTTTCGGCTGTGCCTGGCTGGCGGCCCACTCACTCGATCGCCATGTCTGTTTGCCACAGTTTTCCCGGTGGTGCCGCACCCGGGCTCGCCCCGGCTGACGCAGTTTTCGCGCCGCCCCGGCTGACGCGGTTTCGTGCCGCCCCGGCAGACGCGGTTTTCGCGCCGCCCCGGCTGACGCGGTTTCGTGCCGCCCCGGCAGACGCAGTTCGGACTTAGCACTTTTCGGCTGTGCCTGGCTGGCGGCCCACTCACTCGATCGCCATGTCTGTTTGCCACAGTTTTCCCGGTGGTGCCGCACCCGGGCTCGCCCCGGCTGACGCAGTTTTCGCGCCGCCCCGGCTGACGCGGTTTCGTGCCGCCCCGGCAGACGCGGTTTTCGCGCCGCCCCGGCTGACGCGGTTTCGTGCCGCCCCGGCAGACGCAGTTCGGACTTAGCACTTTTCGGCTGTGTCTGGCTGGCGGCCCACTCACTCGATCGCCATGTCTGTTTGCCACAGTTTTCCCGGTGGTGCCGCACCCGGGCTCGCCCCGGCAGACGCGTTTTTTTTTTTTTCTTTCGCCCCGGCTGACGCAGTTTTCGCGCCGCCCCGGCTGACGCGGTTTCGTGCCGCCCCGGCAGACGCGGTTTTTTGCGCCGCCCCGGCTGACGCGGTTTTTGCCGCCCCGGCTGACGCAGTTCGGACTTAGCACTTTTCGGCTGTGCCTGGCTGGCGGCCCACTCACTCGATCGCCATGTCTGTTTGCCACAGTTTTCCCGGTGGTGCCGCACCCGGGCTCGCCCCGGCTGACGCAGTTTTCGCGCCGCCCCGGCTGACGCGGTTTCGTGCCGCCCCGGCAGACGCGGTTTTCGCGCCGCCCCGGCTGACGCGGTTTCGTGCCGCCCCGGCAGACGCAGTTCGGACTTAGCACTTTTCGGCTGTGCCTGGCTGGCGGCCCACTCACTCGATCGCCATGTCTGTTTGCCACAGTTTTCCCGGTGGTGCCGCACCCGGGCTCGCCCCGGCTGACGCAGTTTTCGCGCCGCCCCGGCTGACGCGGTTTCGTGCCGCCCCGGCAGACGCGGTTTTCGCGCCGCCCCGGCTGACGCGGTTTCGTGCCGCCCCGGCAGACGCAGTTCGGACTTAGCACTTTTCGGCTGTGCCTGGCTGGCGGCCCACTCACTCGATCGCCATGTCTGTTTGCCACAGTTTTCCCGGTGGTGCCGCACCCGGGCTCGCCCCGGCAGACGCGTTTTTTTTTTTTCTTTCGCCCCGGCTGACGCAGTTTTCGCGCCGCCCCGGCTGACGCGGTTTCGTGCCGCCCCGGCAGACGCGGTTTTTTTGCGCCGCCCCGGCTGACGCGGTTTTTGCCGCCCCGGCTGACGCAGTTCGGACTTGGCACTTTTTGGCTGAGCCTGGCTGGTGGCCCACTCACTCGATCGCCATGTCTGTTAGCCACAGTTTTCCCGGTGGTGCCGCACCCGGGCTCGCCCCGGCTGACGCAGTTTTCGCGCCGCCCCGGCAGACGCGGTTTTCGCGCCGCCCCGGCTGACGCGGTTTTTGCCGCCCCGGCTGACGCAGTTCGGACTTGGCACTTTTTGGGCTGAGCCTGGCTGGCGGCCCACTAACTCGATCGCCATGTCTGTTTGCCACAGTCTTCCCGGTGGTGCCGCACCCGGGCTCGCCCCGGCAGACGCGTTTTTTTTTTCTTTCGCCCCGGCAGACGTGGTTCCCCCCCCCCCCCTTTTCGCTCGCCCCGGCTGACGAGGTTTTCGCGCCGCCCCGGCTGACGCAGTTTTCGCGCCGCCCCGGCTGACGCGGTTTCGTGCCGCCCCGGCTGACGCGGTTTTCGCGCCGCCCCGGCTGACGCGGTTTTTGCGTCGCCCCGGCTGACACGGTTCGGACTTTGCACTTTTCGGCTGTGCCTGGCTGGCGGCCCACTCACTCGATCGCCATGTCTGTTTGCCACAGTTTTCCCGGTGGTGCCGCACCCGGGCTCGCCCCGGCTGACGCAGTTTTCGCGCCGCCCCGGCAGACGCGGTTTTCGCGCCGCCCCGGCTGACGCGGTTTCGTGCCGCCCCGGCAGACGCAGTTCGGACTTAGCACTTTTCGGCTGTGCCTGGCTGGCGGCCCACTCACTCGATCGCCATGTCTGTTTGCCACAGTTTTCCCGGTGGTGCCGCACCCGGGCTCGCCCCGGCTGACGCAGTTTTCGCGCCGCCCCGGCTGACGCGGTTTCGTGCCGCCCCGGCAGACGCGGTTTTCGCGCCGCCCCGGCTGACGCGGTTTCGTGCCGCCCCGGCAGACGCAGTTCGGACTTAGCACTTTTCGGCTGTGCCTGGCTGGCGGCCCACTCACTCGATCGCCATGTCTGTTTGCCACAGTTTTCCCGGTGGTGCCGCACCCGGGCTCGCCCCGGCAGACGCGTTTTTTTTTTTTCTTTCGCCCCGGCTGACGCAGTTTTCGCGCCGCCCCGGCAGACGCGGTTTTTTGCGCCGCCCCGGCTGACGCGGTTTTTGCCGCCCCGGCTGACGCAGTTCGGACTTAGCACTTTTCGGCTGTGCCTGGCTGGCGGCCCACTCACTCGATCGCCATGTCTGTTTGCCACAGTTTTCCCGGTGGTGCCGCACCCGGGCTCGCCCCGGCTGACGCAGTTTTCGCGCCGCCCCGGCTGACGCGGTTTCGTGCCGCCCCGGCAGACGCGGTTTTCGCGCCGCCCCGGCTGACGCGGTTTCGTGCCGCCCCGGCAGACGCAGTTCGGACTTAGCACTTTTCGGCTGTGCCTGGCTGGCGGCCCACTCACTCGATCGCCATGTCTGTTTGCCACAGTTTTCCCGGTGGTGCCGCACCCGGGCTCGCCCCGGCTGACGCAGTTTTCGCGCCGCCCCGGCTGACGCGGTTTCGTGCCGCCCCGGCAGACGCGGTTTTCGCGCCGCCCCGGCTGACGCGGTTTCGTGCCGCCCCGGCAGACGCAGTTCGGACTTAGCACTTTTCGGCTGTGCCTGGCTGGCGGCCCACTCACTCGATCGCCATGTCTGTTTGCCACAGTTTTCCCGGTGGTGCCGCACCCGGGCTCGCCCCGGCAGACGCGTTTTTTTTTTTCTTTCGCCCCGGCTGACGCAGTTTTCGCGCCGCCCCGGCTGACGCGGTTTCGTGCCGCCCCGGCAGACGCGGTTTTTTTGCGCCGCCCCGGCTGACGCGGTTTTTGCCGCCCCGGCTGACGCAGTTCGGACTTGGCACTTTTTGGCTGAGCCTGGCTGGTGGCCCACTCACTCGATCGCCATGTCTGTTAGCCACAGTTTTCCCGGTGGTGCCGCACCCGGGCTCGCCCCGGCTGACGCAGTTTTCGCGCCGCCCCGGCAGACGCGGTTTTCGCGCCGCCCCGGCTGACGCGGTTTTTGCCGCCCCGGCTGACGCAGTTCGGACTTGGCACTTTTTGGGCTGAGCCTGGCTGGCGGCCCACTCACTCGATCGCCATGTCTGTTTGCCACAGTCTTCCCGGTGGTGCCGCACCCGGGCTCGCCCCGGCAGACGCGTTTTTTTTTTCTTTCGCCCCGGCAGACGTGGTTCCCCCCCCCCCCCTTTTCGCTCGCCCCGGCTGACGAGGTTTTCGCGCCGCCCCGGCTGACGCAGTTTTCGCGCCGCCCCGGCTGACGCGGTTTCGTGCCGCCCCGGCTGACGCGGTTTTCGCGCCGCCCCGGCTGACGCGGTTTTTGCGTCGCCCCGGCTGACACGGTTCGGACTTTGCACTTTTCGGCTGTGCCTGGCTGGCGGCCCACTCACTCGATCGCCATGTCTGTTTGCCACAGTTTTCCCGGTGGTGCCGCACCCGGGCTTGCCCCGGCAGACGCGTTTTTTTTTTTCTTTTCGCCCCGGCTGACGCAGTTTTCGCCCCGCCCCGGCTGACGCGGTTTCGTGCCGCCCCGGCAGACGCGGTTTTTTGCGCCGCCCCGGCTGACGCGGTTTTTGCCGCCCCGGCTGACGCAGTTCGGACTTTGCACTTTTTGGCTGAGCCTGGCTGGCGGCCCACTCACTCGATCGCCATGTCTGTTTGCCACAGTTTTCCCGGTGGTGCCGCACCCGGGCTCGCCCCGGCAGACGCGTTTTTTTTTTCCTTCGCCCCGGCAGACGTGGTTCCCCCCCCCCCCCCCTCCGTCTTTCTTTTTGTTTTTTTTTTCGCCGCGGCTGAAGTGGATTTTTCGGTGCCTCGACGCCCCGGTAGTCGCGGTTTTTCCGTTTCCGCACGGCCCCGGCTGACGCTGCTCGGTCACAGTCGCCTTTTGTGAGGATTGCAGACTTCTTGAGCGCGGGTGTTTTTTTTTGTTGTTGTTGTTGTTTTATTACGCATTCGCTCCAGCAGACGCTGTTTAGACTTTTTGTTTCCTCTTTTATCCTGCGACGAGGTGACGAGGTTTATTCGGTGCCCCGCCGCCCCGGCTGAAGTGATTTTTCCTGTCCCGTGCCGCCCCGGCTGACGCGGTTGGGACTTCGCGTTTGTTCGGCCGCCACGGGTTTTGGCGCACTCGCTCGGTTGCTTGTTGTTGCCACTTGTTGCGAACCCAGGTTTCTTGAGCGAGCGCGGGCGTTTTTTCTTCCTTTCTTTCTTTGTTCTATGTGTTAGCGAATCGGCCTTTAATATCACACGAGGACTCACAACCAACAATTTTCAGTTTGAAGTGTAAAAAATCTGCAGGTGTTGACGTAACTGACTTGCCCCGTACCCTTGAGTACATCCATGAAGTTCTCGTAGTACTACTAAATCGCATTATTCCAAGTGGAGAAATTCCCATAAACTTGCAAACCTCTACACGAAAATCGGTGCGCGTGATAAAGTTGAAAATTATCGTCCGATATCAAATGTGCCTTCTATAACACAAATTCTAGGAAAAAAAAAAAAAAAACACTTGTTCGCCGTTTTCTGCGCCGTGACTGGCAGCACTCCGGCGAAGCGAAACGGGGTCGATTCGAGCACGATATCGGCGTCTTTCGACGTGCTCGCCGGCGACCGTCGCACGAGTACGTCGCACGAGCGCGTCTGCCGGGGCGCCGTTTGCGAAGCCGACGCAAAAGTGGGAACCGCCGCTCGGATGATCGCCGCTTTCGGCAGAGTGAGTGTTGGCACTCCGGGGAAGCGAAACAGCGTGAATGCGCCCACGAAATCGGCGTATTTTGAAGTGCCCGCCGGCGACCGTCGCACGAGTACGGTAAACCGCGTCAGCCGGGGCGTAGTTCGGGACGCCGACGAAAAAGTGGGAAGCGCAACTCGGATCTTCGCCGTTTTTGCAGGAGTGAGTGGCGGCCCTCCTGCGAGACCAAGAAGCATCGATTCGTGCACGAATTCGGCGCCTTTCGACGTGATCGCCGGCGACCGTCGCTCGAGTAGGGCAAACCGCGTCTGCCGGGGCGGGCTTCGGGACGCCGATGCGAAAGTGGGAAACGCTGCTCGGATGTTCGCCGTTTTTGGCCGAGTGAGTGCTGGCACTCGGGCGAAGCCAAACGGGGCCGATTACGGCACGATATCGGCGTCTTTCGACGTGCCCGGCGGCGACCGTCGCACGAGTACGGTAAACCGCGTCAGCCCGGGCGGAGTTCGGGACGCCGATGCGAAAGTGGAGAACGCCGCTCGGATCTTCGCCGTTTTTGGAGGAGTGAGTGGCGGCACTCCGGAGAAGCCAAGGAGCGCCAATTAGCGCACGATATCGGCGTCTTTCGACGCGCTCGCCGGCGACCGTCGAACGAGTAGGGCAAACCGCGTCTGCCGGGGCGGGGTTTACGACGCCGACGCAAAAGTGGGAACCGCCGCTCGGATGTTGGCCGTTTTTGGCAGAGTGAGTGCTGGCACACCGGCGACGCGAAAGAGCGCGAAAGCGCCCACGAAAGTGGCGTATTTGGACGTGCTTGACGGCGACCGCTGCAGGAGTACGAAAAACCACGTCAGCCGGGGCGAGCGACCCACGGCGGTCTGGGTGCTTATCGCTGCTATTATAGGGGCACCCCGGCAGACGCAGAAAAAAAAAATTTTTTTTCGACCTTCTTTTTTGCTGGTCGAGCTCGGGTAACCCAGGTCGCAATGGGAGCCGCGCACGAAAGCGGCGTCGCGAGACGCGTTCGCGGTCGCTAGTCGCACGAGCTCGGCAACCGCGTCAGCCGGCGCGGAGTTCGGGATGCCGACGGCTAAGTGGGTACCGCTGCTCGGATGTTCGCCGTTTTTGGCCGAGTGAGTGCTGGCACTCCGGCGAAGCGAAACGGGGCCGATTCGGGCACGATATCGGCGTATTTCGACGTGCTCGCCGGCGACCGTCGCACGAGTACGGCAAAGCGCGTCTGCCGGGGCGAGGTTTGCGATGCCGACGAAAAAGTGGGAAGCGCCGCTCGGATCTTCGCCGTTTTTGCAGGAGTGAGTGGCGGCCCTCCTGCGAGACCAAGAAGCATCGACTCGCGCACGATATCGGTGTCTTTCGACGTGCCCGCCGGCCACCGCCGCACGAGTACGGCAAACCGCGTATGCCGGGGCGGGGTTGGCGACGCCGACGCAAAAGTGGGAACCGCCACTAGGATGTTCGCCGTTTTTGGCAGAGTGAGTGCTGGCACACCGGCGACGCGAAAGAGCGCGAAAGCGCCCACGAAAGTGGCGTATTTGGACGTGCTTGACGGCGACCGCTGCAGGAGTACGAAAAACCACGTCAGCCGGGGCGAGCGACCCACGGCGGTCTGGGTGCTTATCGCTGCTATTATAGGGGCACCCCGGCAGACGCAGAAAAAAAAAATTTTTTTTCGACCTTCTTTTTTGCTGGTCGAGCTCGGGTAACCCAGGTCGCAATGGGAGCCGCGCACGAAAGCGGCGTCGCGAGACGCGTTCGCGGTCGCTAGTCGCACGAGCTCGGCAACCGCGTCAGCCGGCGCGGAGTTCGGGATGCCGACGGCTAAGTGGGTACCGCTGCTCGGATGTTCGCCGTTTTTGGCCGAGTGAGTGCTGGCACTCCGGCGAAGCGAAACGGGGCCGATTCGGGCACGATATCGGCGTATTTCGACGTGCTCGCCGGCGACCGTCGCACGAGTACGGCAAAGCGCGTCTGCCGGGGCGAGGTTTGCGATGCCGACGAAAAAGTGGGAAGCGCCGCTCGGATCTTCGCCGTTTTTGCAGGAGTGAGTGGCGGCCCTCCTGCGAGACCAAGAAGCATCGACTCGCGCACGATATCGGTGTCTTTCGACGTGCCCGCCGGCCACCGCCGCACGAGTACGGCAAACCGCGTATGCCGGGGCGGGGTTGGCGACGCCGACGCAAAAGTGGGAACCGCCACTAGGATGTTCGCCGTTTTTGGCAGAGTGAGTGCTGGCACTCCGGCGAAGCGAAAGAGCGCGAATGCGCCCACGAAAGTGGCGTGTTTGGACGTGCTTGACGACGACCACCGCAGGAAAACGAAAAACCACGTCAGCCGGGGCGAGCGACCCATGGCGGTCTGGGTGCTTATCGCTGCTATTATAGGGGCACCCCGGCAGACGCAAAAAAAAAAAAATTTTTTTCGACATTCTTTCTTGCTCGTCGACCTCGGGTGACCCAGGTCGCAGTGGGAGCCGCGCACGAAAGCGGCGTCGCGAGACGGCTTCGCGGTCGCTAGTCGCACGAGCTCGGCAACCGCGTCTGCCGGGGCGGAGTTCGGGACGCCGACGGCTAAGTGGGAACCGCCGCTCGGATGTTCGCCGTTTGTGGCCGAGTGAGTGCTGGCACTCCGGCGAAGCCAAACGGGGCCGATTCCGGCACGATATCGGCGTCTTTCTACGTGCTCGCCGGCGACCGTCGCACGAGTACGGCAAAGTGCGTCTGCCGGGGCGGGGTTTGCGACGCGTACGCAATAGTGAGAACCGTCGCTCGGATGTTCGTCGTCTTTCGCCGAGCCAGTGCTGGCACTCCGGCGAAGCCGAACGGAGCCGATTCGGGCACGATATCGGCGTCTTTCCACGTGCTCGCCGGCGACCGTCGCACGAGTACGGTAAACCGCGTCAGCCGGGGCGGAGTTCGGGACGCCGATGCGAAAGTGGGAAGCGCCGCTCGGATCTTCGCCGTTTTTGGAGGAGTCAGTGGCGGCACTCCGGTGAAGCCAAGGTGCGCCAATTCGCGCACGATATCGGCGTCTTTCGACGTGCCCGCCGGCCACCGTCGCACGAGTACGGCAAACCTCGTCTGCCGGGGCGGGGTTTGCGACGCCGACGCAAAAGTGGGAACCGCCGCTCGGATGTTCGCCGTTTTTGGCAGAGTGAGTGCTGGCACTCCGGCGAAGCGAAAGAGCGTGAATGCGCCCACGAAAGTAGCGTATTTGGACGTGCTTGACGGCGACCGCCGCAGGAGTACGAAAAACCACGTCAGCCGGGGCGAGCGACCCACGGCGGTCTGGGTGCTTATCGCTGCTATTATAGGGGCACCCCGGCAGACGCAGAAAGAAAAAAAAAAAAAATGGGGACATGGCGTGCGTCACCGTGCGGCTTCGCAGCGTTGCCGAAGTCGCCGAGCCCTTCGACTGAGCCGAACGGCGGACAGGGAACGTTGGTCGGCCGTTCTAACCTGTCGGTGCCACGCCGAGACGTCGTTAAGGAAAACCGCGTCGTGGGCCTCTACGACGCCGTCGAGTCGTTGTACGTTTGGTGTCCAGCGTGTCGGCGGCGAGTAGCGGACACGTCGTTCACGACTTCGGTCTTTCGCAGTCGACGCGAACTTGCGGAGAGTCGTGGTGCCTCACGTTTTCGGCAGAAACCGCGGCGGAATTTTCCCGTGCGTGCGCGCACGACCTCGGTGCTGTGCCGTCAGCGTAGTGTTGCACAAACTCGTGGCCTACCCAAGGTGCGGTACGTTTGCGGCCGTATCCTCGGTGGGAATTTCGTGAGTAGGGTCGCAAATTCTACGACCTCGGCGGGTTTGAGAGCGACGTAGACTTGTGGCACGCTCAACGTGCCACACGTTTCGGGGCACACCCGCGGTGAAATTTTCTCGAGTACGCTCGTATTAGTGCCCAAGGAGGTCTGGGTACTTATCGCTGCTATTATGTGGGGGTTCTCGTGAGCGGCGTACGCGAAAGCGACCGGGTGTCTGATATGCGGCGGGCTTCGGCCTCGTCAAGCGTGTCCTCGGGTCTGCTCCAGGGGAATCCACGGCAGTCGTCTGCAGCCTCATCCGCTTGATGCGTTAGGGGCTGGTTGTCGGACGGTGCCGTTTTACCACGATATCGAGGTGTGTTCCGTGTCGTCCTCGGGCGATTCAGATGCGAAAGCGCCGAAGACGCGGGCGTGACCCGTCGTCTGGCGGCTTTGCAGTCTCGGCTCCGTTGCTAGTTCCGGCCGGTCCACCGACAGTGCAGCGGGCTTGGGCAACCCGCACGGCGCGACCGAGTCGATGCAACGAAAAAGAGCGAGCATGAACGTGCTTCTTGCCGCACGGCTCCCACTCGTCTTTCGGGAAGGTTGTGCCGTAGCGAGCTCGAACGCCGTCATCTCGGAGTGCAAAATAAGCGTGTTGGGGCGCCTGAAGGTGGCCTCCGCCGCACACAGACTGCGTCCGGCCCGCCGAAGGCGAGGACGGACGCGCAGTCGAACGATTACCTGGTTGATCCTGCCAGTAATCATATGCTTGTCTCAAAGATTAAGCCATGCATGTCTAAGTACATGCCGAAATAAGGCGAAACCGCGAATGGCTCATTAAATCAGTTATGGTTCCTTAGATCGTTTCTTCCTACTTGGATAACTGTGGCAATTCTAGAGCTAATACATGCAGTGAGCCTGGAGCCCTTTGGGTAACGGGTGCTTTTATTAGACCAAGATCGATCGGGTTTCGGCCCGTATTGTGTGGTGACTCTGGATAACTTTGTGCTGATCGCATGGCCACGAGCCGGCGACGTTTCTTTCAAGTGTCTGCCTTATCAACTTTCGATGGTAGGTTACTTGCTTACCATGGTTGTTACGGGTAACGGAGAATCAGGGTTCGATTCCGGAGAGGGAGCCTGAGAAACGGCTACCACATCCAAGGAAGGCAGCAGGCGCGCAAATTACCCACTCCCGGCACGGGGAGGTAGTGACGAAAAATAACAATACGGGACTCTTTTGAGGCCCCGTAATTGAAATGAGTACACTCTAAATCCTTTAACGAGGATCAATTGGAGGGCAAGTCTGGTGCCAGCAGCCGCGGTAATTCCAGCTCCAATAGCGTATACTAAAGCTGCTGCGGTTAAAAAGCTCGTAGTTGGATCTCAGTTCCAGACGAGTAGTGCATCTACCCGATGCGACGGCTCGGACTGAACATCATGCCGGTTCTTTCTTGGTGCACTTCATTGTGTGCCTCGAGATGGCCGGTGCTTTTACTTTGAAAAAATTAGAGTGCTCAACGCAGGCGAGTCGCCTGAATAAACTTGCATGGAATAATAGAACAAGACCTCGTTTCTGTTCTGTTGGTTTTTGGAATACGAGGTAATGATTAAGAGGGACGGACGGGGGCATTCGTATTGCGGCGCTAGAGGTGAAATTCTTGGACCGTCGCAAGACGAACTACTGCGAAAGCATTTGCCAAGAATGTTTTCATTGATCAAGAACGAAAGTCAGAGGTTCGAAGGCGATCAGATACCGCCCTAGTTCTGACCATAAACGATGCCAACCAGCGATCCGCCTGAGTTACTCAAATGACTCGGCGGGCAGCTTCCGGGAAACCAAAGTATTTGGGTTCCGGGGGAAGTATGGTTGCAAAGCTGAAACTTAAAGGAATTGACGGAAGGGCACCACCAGGAGTGGAGCCTGCGGCTTAATTTGACTCAACACGGGAAAACTTACCCGGCCCGGACACTGGGAGGATTGACAGATTGAGAGCTCTTTCTTGATTCGGTGGATGGTGGTGCATGGCCGTTCTTAGTTGGTGGAGCGATTTGTCTGGTTAATTCCGATAACGAACGAGACTCTAGCCTATTAAATAGGTGCGGGGTTCCCAGCACCTTACAACCTTCTTAGAGGGACAAGCGGCTCCTAGCCGCACGAAACAGAGCAATAACAGGTCTGTGATGCCCTTAGATGTCCGGGGCCGCACGCGCGCTACACTGAAGGAAGCAGCGTGTCTTTATCCCTGTCTGAAAAGACTGGGTAACCCGTGGAACTTCTTTCGTGATTGGGATAGGGGCTTGCAATTGTTCCCCTTGAACGAGGAATTCCCAGTAAGCGCGAGTCATAAGCTCGCGTTGATTACGTCCCTGCCCTTTGTACACACCGCCCGTCGCTACTACCGATTGAATGATTTAGTGAGGTCTTCGGACCGATGTCCGGCGCGGCCTTTCGGTTGCGCCGGTCTGTTGGAAAGATGACCAAACTTGATCATTTAGAGGAAGTAAAAGTCGTAACAAGGTTTCCGTAGGTGAACCTGCGGAAGGATCATTAACGGATTGTGAAGGGTGAGCGCCTCAGCTGCGTCTGCGCCCGACACTTTCTGCCGCTGACCCCGTTTGGACGCGGGGTCGGCTTTTCCCCACGGGGCTGCCTGAATGTGGAGCGGCACCCCGTGACAAATTGTTGCGCCCAGCGGACGCCAACACCGCGACCTTGGACGGTCGGCCAGGTGGCGGACGCGGGTACAAACGGCGCAACGCACTCATAGGTCGGCTTTCGACCCGCCACTGCACCGTGGCTCGAAGCGCTCGAAATGCGCGACCCGACCGCTGCGGGACCGCCTAGTACTGTAAACAGGAGCGGCGGAGCGCGAACGGCGAGTCGTGGTTACGTCGGTAGAAGGCGAGGCTGCGCGTTCCCGAAACGCCAGCCGAGTGCCCTCCCGACCGTTCGAGCGTGCAAGAACGAGACCCGACAATCGCGCGGCGACTGCCAAGTACGAGAGGAACGGCACAAGCGTCGGCGGTCGGTCAAGGAACTGGTGATGTGACGGGTCCGCTGTGCACCAGTGCATACCGTCCCGCCGTCCGCGGCAAGCGCCTCCGCGTCCTCGGGTGACGGAGGCTGCCGGTCGGTTCTTGCAGGCGAGGGATCTCGCTGGCACCGGTTCGCGTTGACGCGCGGCCGGTCATGGCACGGCGATGCGACGGCCGAGGTGCGCAGTACTCGATGGAGGAACCGCACGCTCCGATGACCGTCCCGCCCTCCGCGGCGTATGCGTACCGACCGTAATGGTTGCAGCAGCGCCGGCCGGCTTTTGAATTCGCCACACGAAACACGGTGCGAGATCGCGGTTAGGGGAGCGTCGACGTTGCCAGGCGTTTTGCTTGCTGCCGAGGGAAAGGCGGCACGGCCACGTCGCGCTCGTCGCGATTAGCGGGTCTGCGCGCTTTGGGAAGGTGCCGCAACGACTTGCCGAAAGAGGAAGCACGGAAGAACGAGGGACTTGGACGTCCCGACAATTGAACGCACTTGCGGCCAGGCCCTTGCTGGCTTCGTTCTTCCGCCTCGAGTAGGCTCGTACGCGGCTCCGGCGCCGAAAGTGGTCCTTGGCACCGACTTCGGTGGACGTGGGAAGTGCCGCGCAAGTACGGCGCGCCTGGCTCCACCTGTTGGCTAAAGTAGGCAGCCGGATCGGCATTTTGGTGTGCGGTGGCAAACCGTGGATGCGAAAAAAGCTTGTGCGATTTCGTGGAACAAAAAGCGGGGGTCCCCCTTTTTATGCGGAGGAGACCGACCCGCCTGCCGTGGTGAACCGCGACGCCACGGTAAAAACGGGAGAGGCTTGTCGATGGGACCGTGCATCCCGCGCTCCACGGAGGCCGGGAGGCGGCCGCCCGAGGAAATGTGTAGCCGTCGAGGCCCGCATCTGCGTGCACTCTTATCCAAATGGGTGTACCGCAGGCATTTTCTGGTTAGGCGGGCCAATGAGAGCGAGCACACAACGATACCTACGGGTCCGGCTTGGAGAACCGGCTTCGACGCCTCCCGAGTATTTATAGAGGGGTGGACCACGAAAGCACTCGCAAGTAGCGAAAGCGAAACGCCGTCCGAAACACACCGTTTGCTCGATTTGCGGCAGCCGAAAAAGGCGCGGCAGAGTTTTGGAGTCCAAGCGTGCGCTGAAAAGCGCCCTTCTTGGCCACTGTTTGGCCGAGTGCCAGAAACGTTTGGTTTTGACTGTACGGAATTGAACAAACACTTTTTCACGACTCTAAGCGGTGGATCACTCGGTTCTCGGGTCGATGAAGAACGCAGCCAGCTGCGAGACTTGGTGTGAATTGCAGGACACACTGAGCACTGATTTTTTGAACGCACATTGCGGCCTTGGGTCTTCCCTTGGCTTCGTCTGTCTGAGGGTCGGATCACATATCAAGAGAGCCTTCGGCGCACAAGGGAACGTGAGCCGTCGACTCGTTTTGACCGCGTCGGCAACACGGACAGCACGCTGAACACCTCACAGCGAGCGCCAACAGCGGCCACTCAAGGGCGAGACGGTGGCGACCGTCGTGCCAGAGCCCAACCGAAACGGGGGCGACCGACTGCATTGAGGATGTGGCAC
>NW_027464762.1:270000-282500 GCF_043290135.1 Rhipicephalus microplus | reverse complement strand
GCGCCGCCCCGGCTGACGCGGTTTTTGCGTCGCCCCGGCTGACACGGTTCGGACTTTGCACTTTTCGGCTGTGCCTGGCTGGCGGCCCACTCACTCGATCGCCATGTCTGTTTGCCACAGTTTTCCCGGTGGTGCCGCACCCGGGCTCGCCCCGGCTGACGCAGTTTTCGCGCCGCCCCGGCTGACGCGGTTTCGTGCCGCCCCGGCAGACGCGGTTTTCGCGCCGCCCCGGCTGACGCGGTTTCGTGCCGCCCCGGCAGACGCAGTTCGGACTTAGCACTTTTCGGCTGTGCCTGGCTGGCGGCCCACTCACTCGATCGCCATGTCTGTTTGCCACAGTTTTCCCGGTGGTGCCGCACCCGGGCTCGCCCCGGCTGACGCAGTTTTCGCGCCGCCCCGGCTGACGCCGTTTCGTGCCGCCCCGGCAGACGCGGTTTTCGCGCCGCCCCGGCTGACGCGGTTTCGTGCCGCCCCGGCAGACGCAGTTCGGACTTAGCACTTTTCGGCTGTGCCTGGCTGGCGGCCCACTCACTCAATCGCCATGTCTGTTTGCCACAGTTTTCCCGGTGGTGCCGCACCCGGGCTCGCCCCGGCTGACGCAGTTTTCGCGCCGCCCCGGCTGACGCGGTTTCGTGCCGCCCCGGCAGACGCGGTTTTCGCGCCGCCCCGGCTGACGCGGTTTCGTGCCGCCCCGGCAGACGCAGTTCGGACTTAGCACTTTTCGGCTGTGCCTGGCTGGCGGCCCACTCACTCGATCGCCATGTCTGTTTGCCACAGTTTTCCCGGTGGTGCCGCACCCGGGCTCGCCCCGGCAGACGCGTTTTTTTTTTTCTTTCGCCCCGGCTGACGCAGTTTTCGCGCCGCCCCGGCTGACGCGGTTTCGTGCCGCCCCGGCAGACGCGGTTTTTTGCGCCGCCCCGGCTGACGCGGTTTTTGCCGCCCCGGCTGACGCAGTTCGGACTTAGCACTTTTCGGCTGTGCCTGGCTGGCGGCCCACTCACTCGATCGCCATGTCTGTTTGCCACAGTTTTCCCGGTGGTGCCGCACCCGGGCTCGCCCCGGCTGACGCAGTTTTCGCGCCGCCCCGGCTGACGCGGTTTCGTGCCGCCCCGGCAGACGCGGTTTTCGCGCCGCCCCGGCTGACGCGGTTTCGTGCCGCCCCGGCAGACGCAGTTCGGACTTAGCACTTTTCGGCTGTGCCTGGCTGGCGGCCCACTCACTCGATCGCCATGTCTGTTTGCCACAGTTTTCCCGGTGGTGCCGCACCCGGGCTCGCCCCGGCTGACGCAGTTTTCGCGCCGCCCCGGCTGACGCGGTTTCGTGCCGCCCCGGCAGACGCGGTTTTCGCGCCGCCCCGGCTGACGCGGTTTCGTGCCGCCCCGGCAGACGCAGTTCGGACTTAGCACTTTTCGGCTGTGCCTGGCTGGCGGCCCACTCACTCGATCGCCATGTCTGTTTGCCACAGTTTTCCCGGTGGTGCCGCACCCGGGCTCGCCCCGGCAGACGCGTTTTTTTTTTTCTTTCGCCCCGGCTGACGCAGTTTTCGCGCCGCCCCGGCTGACGCGGTTTCGTGCCGCCCCGGCAGACGCGGTTTTTTTGCGCCGCCCCGGCTGACGCGGTTTTTGCCGCCCCGGCTGACGCAGTTCGGACTTGGCACTTTTTGGCTGAGCCTGGCTGGTGGCCCACTCACTCGATCGCCATGTCTGTTAGCCACAGTTTTCCCGGTGGTGCCGCACCCGGGCTCGCCCCGGCTGACGCAGTTTTCGCGCCGCCCCGGCAGACGCGGTTTTCGCGCCGCCCCGGCTGACGCGGTTTTTGCCGCCCCGGCTGACGCAGTTCGGACTTGGCACTTTTTGGGCTGAGCCTGGCTGGCGGCCCACTCACTCGATCGCCATGTCTGTTTGCCACAGTCTTCCCGGTGGTGCCGCACCCGGGCTCGCCCCGGCAGACGCGTTTTTTTTTTCTTTCGCCCCGGCAGACGTGGTTCCCCCCCCCCCCTTTTCGCTCGCCCCGGCTGACGAGGTTTTCGCGCCGCCCCGGCTGACGCAGTTTTCGCGCCGCCCCGGCTGACGCGGTTTCGTGCCGCCCCGGCTGACGCGGTTTTCGCGCCGCCCCGGCTGACGCGGTTTTTGCGTCGCCCCGGCTGACACGGTTCGGACTTTGCACTTTTCGGCTGTGCCTGGCTGGCGGCCCACTCACTCGATCGCCATGTCTGTTTGCCACAGTTTTCCCGGTGGTGCCGCACCCGGGCTCGCCCCGGCTGACGCAGTTTTCGCGCCGCCCCGGCTGACGCGGTTTCGTGCCGCCCCGGCAGACGCGGTTTTCGCGCCGCCCCGGCTGACGCGGTTTCGTGCCGCCCCGGCAGACGCAGTTCGGACTTAGCACTTTTCGGCTGTGCCTGGCTGGCGGCCCACTCACTCGATCGCCATGTCTGTTTGCCACAGTTTTCCCGGTGGTGCCGCACCCGGGCTCGCCCCGGCTGACGCAGTTTTCGCGCCGCCCCGGCTGACGCGGTTTCGTGCCGCCCCGGCAGACGCGGTTTTCGCGCCGCCCCGGCTGACGCGGTTTCGTGCCGCCCCGGCAGACGCAGTTCGGACTTAGCACTTTTCGGCTGTGCCTGGCTGGCGGCCCACTCACTCGATCGCCATGTCTGTTTGCCACAGTTTTCCCGGTGGTGCCGCACCCGGGCTCGCCCCGGCAGACGCGTTTTTTTTTTTTTCTTTCGCCCCGGCTGACGCAGTTTTCGCGCCGCCCCGGCTGACGCGGTTTCGTGCCGCCCCGGCAGACGCGGTTTTTTGCGCCGCCCCGGCTGACGCGGTTTTTGCCGCCCCGGCTGACGCAGTTCGGACTTAGCACTTTTCGGCTGTGCCTGGCTGGCGGCCCACTCACTCGATCGCCATGTCTGTTTGCCACAGTTTTCCCGGTGGTGCCGCACCCGGGCTCGCCCCGGCTGACGCAGTTTTCGCGCCGCCCCGGCTGACGCGGTTTCGTGCCGCCCCGGCAGACGCGGTTTTCGCGCCGCCCCGGCTGACGCGGTTTCGTGCCGCCCCGGCAGACGCAGTTCGGACTTAGCACTTTTCGGCTGTGCCTGGCTGGCGGCCCACTCACTCGATCGCCATGTCTGTTTGCCACAGTTTTCCCGGTGGTGCCGCACCCGGGCTCGCCCCGGCTGACGCAGTTTTCGCGCCGCCCCGGCTGACGCGGTTTCGTGCCGCCCCGGCAGACGCGGTTTTCGCGCCGCCCCGGCTGACGCGGTTTCGTGCCGCCCCGGCAGACGCAGTTCGGACTTAGCACTTTTCGGCTGTGCCTGGCTGGCGGCCCACTCACTCGATCGCCATGTCTGTTTGCCACAGTTTTCCCGGTGGTGCCGCACCCGGGCTCGCCCCGGCAGACGCAGTTTTCGCGCCGCCCCGGCAGACGCGGTTTTCGCGCCGCCCCGGCTGACGCGGTTTTTGCCGCCCCGGCTGACGCAGTTCGGACTTGGCACTTTTTGGGCTGAGCCTGGCTGGCGGCCCACTCACTCGATCGCCATGTCTGTTTGCCACAGTCTTCCCGGTGGTGCCGCACCCGGGCTCGCCCCGGCAGACGCGTTTTTTTTTCTTTCGCCCCGGCAGACGTGGTTCCCCCCCCCCCCCCCTTTTCGCTCGCCCCGGCTGACGAGGTTTTCGCGCCGCCCCGGCTGACGCAGTTTTCGCGCCGCCCCGGCTGACGCGGTTTCGTGCCGCCCCGGCTGACGCGGTTTTCGCGCCGCCCCGGCTGACGCGGTTTTTGCGTCGCCCCGGCTGACACGGTTCGGACTTTGCACTTTTCGGCTGTGCCTGGCTGGCGGCCCACTCACTCGATCGCCATGTCTGTTTGCCACAGTTTTCCCGGTGGTGCCGCACCCGGGCTTGCCCCGGCAGACGCGTTTTTTTTTTTTCTTTTCGCCCCGGCTGACGCAGTTTTCGCCCCGCCCCGGCTGACGCGGTTTCGTGCCGCCCCGGCAGACGCGGTTTTTTGCGCCGCCCCGGCTGACGCGGTTTTTGCCGCCCCGGCTGACGCAGTTCGGACTTTGCACTTTTTGGCTGAGCCTGGCTGGCGGCCCACTCACTCGATCGCCATGTCTGTTTGCCACAGTTTTCCCGGTGGTGCCGCACCCGGGCTCGCCCCGGCAGACGCGTTTTTTTTTTTCCTTCGCCCCGGCAGACGTGGTTCCCCCCCCCCCCTCCGTCTTTCTTTTTGTTTTTTTTTTTCGCCGCGGCTGAAGTGGATTTTTCGGTGCCTCGACGCCCCGGTAGTCGCGGTTTTTCCGTTTCCGCACGGCCCCGGCTGACGCTGCTCGGTCACAGTCGCCTTTTGTGAGGATTGCAGACTTCTTGAGCGCGGGTGTTTTTTTTTTGTTGTTGTTGTTGTTTTATTACGCATTCGCTCCAGCAGACGCTGTTTAGACTTTTTGTTTCCTCTTTTATCCTGCGACGAGGTGACGAGGTTTATTCGGTGCCCCGCCGCCCCGGCTGAAGTGATTTTTCCTGTCCCGTGCCGCCCCGGCTGACGCGGTTGGGACTTCGCGTTTGTTCGGCCGCCACGGGTTTTGGCGCACTCGCTCGGTTGCTTGTTGTTGCCACTTGTTGCGAACCCAGGTTTCTTGAGCGAGCGCGGGCGTTTTTTCTTCCTTTCTTTCTTTGTTCTATGTGTTAGCGAATCGGCCTTTAATATCACACGAGGACTCACAACCAACAATTTTCAGTTTGAAGTGTAAAAAATCTGCAGGTGTTGACGTAACTGACTTGCCCCGTACCCTTGAGTACATCCATGAAGTTCTCGTAGTACTACTAAATCGCATTATTCCAAGTGGAGAAATTCCCATAAACTTGCAAACCTCTACACGAAAATCGGTGCGCGTGATAAAGTTGAAAATTATCGTCCGATATCAAATGTGCCTTCTATAACACAAATTCTAGGAAAAAAAAAAAAAACACTTGTTCGCCGTTCTCTGCGCCGTGACTGGCAGCACTCCGGCGAAGCGAAACGGGGTCGATTCGAGCACGATATCGGCGTCTTTCGACGTGCTCGCCGGCGACCGTCGCACGAGTACGTCGCACGAGCGCGTCTGCCGGGGCGCCGTTTGCGAAGCCGACGCAAAAGTGGGAACCGCCGCTCGGATGATCGCCGCTTTCGGCAGAGTGAGTGTTGGCACTCCGGGGAAGCGAAACAGCGTGAATGCGCCCACGAAATCGGCGTATTTTGAAGTGCCCGCCGGCGACCGTCGCACGAGTACGGTAAACCGCGTCAGCCGGGGCGTAGTTCGGGACGCCGACGAAAAAGTGGGAAGCGCAACTCGGATCTTCGCCGTTTTTGCAGGAGTGAGTGGCGGCCCTCCTGCGAGACCAAGAAGCATCGATTCGTGCACGAATTCGGCGCCTTTCGACGTGATCGCCGGCGACCGTCGCTCGAGTAGGGCAAACCGCGTCTGCCGGGGCGGGCTTCGGGACGCCGATGCGAAAGTGGGAAACGCTGCTCGGATGTTCGCCGTTTTTGGCCGAGTGAGTGCTGGCACTCGGGCGAAGCCAAACGGGGCCGATTACGGCACGATATCGGCGTCTTTCGACGTGCCCGGCGGCGACCGTCGCACGAGTACGGTAAACCGCGTCAGCCCGGGCGGAGTTCGGGACGCCGATGCGAAAGTGGAGAACGCCGCTCGGATCTTCGCCGTTTTTGGAGGAGTGAGTGGCGGCACTCCGGAGAAGCCAAGGAGCGCCAATTAGCGCACGATATCGGCGTCTTTCGACGCGCTCGCCGGCGACCGTCGAACGAGTAGGGCAAACCGCGTCTGCCGGGGCGGGGTTTACGACGCCGACGCAAAAGTGGGAACCGCCGTCGGATGTTGGCCGTTTTTGGCAGAGTGAGTGCTGGCACACCGGCGACGCGAAAGAGCGCGAAAGCGCCCACGAAAGTGGCGTATTTGGACGTGCTTGACGGCGACCGCTGCAGGAGTACGAAAAACCACGTCAGCCGGGGCGAGCGACCCACGGCGGTCTGGGTGCTTATCGCTGCTATTATAGGGGCACCCCGGCAGACGCAGAAAAAAAAAATTTTTTTTCGACCTTCTTTTTTGCTGGTCGAGCTCGGGTAACCCAGGTCGCAATGGGAGCCGCGCACGAAAGCGGCGTCGCGAGACGCGTTCGCGGTCGCTAGTCGCACGAGCTCGGCAACCGCGTCAGCCGGCGCGGAGTTCGGGATGCCGACGGCTAAGTGGGTACCGCTGCTCGGATGTTCGCCGTTTTTGGCCGAGTGAGTGCTGGCACTCCGGCGAAGCGAAACGGGGCCGATTCGGGCACGATATCGGCGTATTTCGACGTGCTCGCCGGCGACCGTCGCACGAGTACGGCAAAGCGCGTCTGCCGGGGCGAGGTTTGCGATGCCGACGAAAAAGTGGGAAGCGCCGCTCGGATCTTCGCCGTTTTTGCAGGAGTGAGTGGCGGCCCTCCTGCGAGACCAAGAAGCATCGACTCGCGCACGATATCGGTGTCTTTCGACGTGCCCGCCGGCCACCGCCGCACGAGTACGGCAAACCGCGTATGCCGGGGCGGGGTTGGCGACGCCGACGCAAAAGTGGGAACCGCCACTAGGATGTTCGCCGTTTTTGGCAGAGTGAGTGCTGGCACACCGGCGACGCGAAAGAGCGCGAAAGCGCCCACGAAAGTGGCGTATTTGGACGTGCTTGACGGCGACCGCTGCAGGAGTACGAAAAACCACGTCAGCCGGGGCGAGCGACCCACGGCGGTCTGGGTGCTTATCGCTGCTATTATAGGGGCACCCCGGCAGACGCAGAAAAAAAAAATTTTTTTTCGACCTTCTTTTTTGCTGGTCGAGCTCGGGTAACCCAGGTCGCAATGGGAGCCGCGCACGAAAGCGGCGTCGCGAGACGCGTTCGCGGTCGCTAGTCGCACGAGCTCGGCAACCGCGTCAGCCGGCGCGGAGTTCGGGATGCCGACGGCTAAGTGGGTACCGCTGCTCGGATGTTCGCCGTTTTTGGCCGAGTGAGTGCTGGCACTCCGGCGAAGCGAAACGGGGCCGATTCGGGCACGATATCGGCGTATTTCGACGTGCTCGCCGGCGACCGTCGCACGAGTACGGCAAAGCGCGTCTGCCGGGGCGAGGTTTGCGATGCCGACGAAAAAGTGGGAAGCGCCGCTCGGATCTTCGCCGTTTTTGCAGGAGTGAGTGGCGGCCCTCCTGCGAGACCAAGAAGCATCGACTCGCGCACGATATCGGTGTCTTTCGACGTGCCCGCCGGCCACCGCCGCACGAGTACGGCAAACCGCGTATGCCGGGGCGGGGTTGGCGACGCCGACGCAAAAGTGGGAACCGCCACTAGGATGTTCGCCGTTTTTGGCAGAGTGAGTGCTGGCACTCCGGCGAAGCGAAAGAGCGCGAATGCGCCCACGAAAGTGGCGTGTTTGGACGTGCTTGACGACGACCACCGCAGGAAAACGAAAAACCACGTCAGCCGGGGCGAGCGACCCATGGCGGTCTGGGTGCTTATCGCTGCTATTATAGGGGCACCCCGGCAGACGCAAAAAAAAAAAAAATTTTTTTTCGACATTCTTTCTTGCTCGTCGACCTCGGGTGACCCAGGTCGCAGTGGGAGCCGCGCACGAAAGCGGCGTCGCGAGACGGCTTCGCGGTCGCTAGTCGCACGAGCTCGGCAACCGCGTCTGCCGGGGCGGAGTTCGGGACGCCGACGGCTAAGTGGGAACCGCCGCTCGGATGTTCGCCGTTTGTGGCCGAGTGAGTGCTGGCACTCCGGCGAAGCCAAACGGGGCCGATTCCGGCACGATATCGGCGTCTTTCTACGTGCTCGCCGGCGACCGTCGCACGAGTACGGCAAAGTGCGTCTGCCGGGGCGGGGTTTGCGACGCGTACGCAATAGTGAGAACCGTCGCTCGGATGTTCGTCGTCTTTCGCCGAGCCAGTGCTGGCACTCCGGCGAAGCCGAACGGAGCCGATTCGGGCACGATATCGGCGTCTTTCCACGTGCTCGCCGGCGACCGTCGCACGAGTACGGTAAACCGCGTCAGCCGGGGCGGAGTTCGGGACGCCGATGCGAAAGTGGGAAGCGCCGCTCGGATCTTCGCCGTTTTTGGAGGAGTCAGTGGCGGCACTCCGGTGAAGCCAAGGTGCGCCAATTCGCGCACGATAATCGGCGTCTTTCGACGTGCCCGCCGGCCACCGTCGCACGAGTACGGCAAACCTCGTCTGCCGGGGCGGGGTTTGCGACGCCGACGCAAAAGTGGGAACCGCCGCTCGGATGTTCGCCGTTTTTGGCAGAGTGAGTGCTGGCACTCCGGCGAAGCGAAAGAGCGTGAATGCGCCCACGAAAGTAGCGTATTTGGACGTGCTTGACGGCGACCGCCGCAGGAGTACGAAAAACCACGTCAGCCGGGGCGAGCGACCCACGGCGGTCTGGGTGCTTATCGCTGCTATTATAGGGGCACCCCGGCAGACGCAGAAAGAAAAAAAAAAAAAAATGGGGACATGGCGTGCGTCACCGTGCGGCTTCGCAGCGTTGCCGAAGTCGCCGAGCCCTTCGACTGAGCCGAACGGCGGACAGGGAACGTTGGTCGGCCGTTCTAACCTGTCGGTGCCACGCCGAGACGTCGTTAAGGAAAACCGCGTCGTGGGCCTCTACGACGCCGTCGAGTCGTTGTACGTTTGGTGTCCAGCGTGTCGGCGGCGAGTAGCGGACACGTCGTTCACGACTTCGGTCTTTCGCAGTCGACGCGAACTTGCGGAGAGTCGTGGTGCCTCACGTTTTCGGCAGAAACCGCGGCGGAATTTTCCCGTGCGTGCGCGCACGACCTCGGTGCTGTGCCGTCAGCGTAGTGTTGCACAAACTCGTGGCCTACCCAAGGTGCGGTACGTTTGCGGCCGTATCCTCGGTGGGAATTTCGTGAGTAGGGTCGCAAATTCTACGACCTCGGCGGGTTTGAGAGCGACGTAGACTTGTGGCACGCTCAACGTGCCACACGTTTCGGGGCACACCCGCGGTGAAATTTTCTCGAGTACGCTCGTATTAGTGCCCAAGGAGGTCTGGGTACTTATCGCTGCTATTATGTGGGGGTTCTCGTGAGCGGCGTACGCGAAAGCGACCGGGTGTCTGATATGCGGCGGGCTTCGGCCTCGTCAAGCGTGTCCTCGGGTCTGCTCCAGGGGAATCCACGGCAGTCGTCTGCAGCCTCATCCGCTTGATGCGTTAGGGGCTGGTTGTCGGACGGTGCCGTTTTACCACGATATCGAGGTGTGTTCCGTGTCGTCCTCGGGCGATTCAGATGCGAAAGCGCCGAAGACGCGGGCGTGACCCGTCGTCTGGCGGCTTTGCAGTCTCGGCTCCGTTGCTAGTTCCGGCCGGTCCACCGACAGTGCAGCGGGCTTGGGCAACCCGCACGGCGCGACCGAGTCGATGCAACGAAAAAGAGCGAGCATGAACGTGCTTCTTGCCGCACGGCTCCCACTCGTCTTTCGGGAAGGTTGTGCCGTAGCGAGCTCGAACGCCGTCATCTCGGAGTGCAAAATAAGCGTGTTGGGGCGCCTGAAGGTGGCCTCCGCCGCACACAGACTGCGTCCGGCCCGCCGAAGGCGAGGACGGACGCGCAGTCGAACGATTACCTGGTTGATCCTGCCAGTAATCATATGCTTGTCTCAAAGATTAAGCCATGCATGTCTAAGTACATGCCGAAATAAGGCGAAACCGCGAATGGCTCATTAAATCAGTTATGGTTCCTTAGATCGTTTCTTCCTACTTGGATAACTGTGGCAATTCTAGAGCTAATACATGCAGTGAGCCTGGAGCCCTTTGGGTAACGGGTGCTTTTATTAGACCAAGATCGATCGGGTTTCGGCCCGTATTGTGTGGTGACTCTGGATAACTTTGTGCTGATCGCATGGCCACGAGCCGGCGACGTTTCTTTCAAGTGTCTGCCTTATCAACTTTCGATGGTAGGTTACTTGCTTACCATGGTTGTTACGGGTAACGGAGAATCAGGGTTCGATTCCGGAGAGGGAGCCTGAGAAACGGCTACCACATCCAAGGAAGGCAGCAGGCGCGCAAATTACCCACTCCCGGCACGGGGAGGTAGTGACGAAAAATAACAATACGGGACTCTTTTGAGGCCCCGTAATTGAAATGAGTACACTCTAAATCCTTTAACGAGGATCAATTGGAGGGCAAGTCTGGTGCCAGCAGCCGCGGTAATTCCAGCTCCAATAGCGTATACTAAAGCTGCTGCGGTTAAAAAGCTCGTAGTTGGATCTCAGTTCCAGACGAGTAGTGCATCTACCCGATGCGACGGCTCGGACTGAACATCATGCCGGTTCTTTCTTGGTGCACTTCATTGTGTGCCTCGAGATGGCCGGTGCTTTTACTTTGAAAAAATTAGAGTGCTCAACGCAGGCGAGTCGCCTGAATAAACTTGCATGGAATAATAGAACAAGACCTCGTTTCTGTTCTGTTGGTTTTTGGAATACGAGGTAATGATTAAGAGGGACGGACGGGGGCATTCGTATTGCGGCGCTAGAGGTGAAATTCTTGGACCGTCGCAAGACGAACTACTGCGAAAGCATTTGCCAAGAATGTTTTCATTGATCAAGAACGAAAGTCAGAGGTTCGAAGGCGATCAGATACCGCCCTAGTTCTGACCATAAACGATGCCAACCAGCGATCCGCCTGAGTTACTCAAATGACTCGGCGGGCAGCTTCCGGGAAACCAAAGTATTTGGGTTCCGGGGGAAGTATGGTTGCAAAGCTGAAACTTAAAGGAATTGACGGAAGGGCACCACCAGGAGTGGAGCCTGCGGCTTAATTTGACTCAACACGGGAAAACTTACCCGGCCCGGACACTGGGAGGATTGACAGATTGAGAGCTCTTTCTTGATTCGGTGGATGGTGGTGCATGGCCGTTCTTAGTTGGTGGAGCGATTTGTCTGGTTAATTCCGATAACGAACGAGACTCTAGCCTATTAAATAGGTGCGGGGTTCCCAGCACCTTACAACCTTCTTAGAGGGACAAGCGGCTCCTAGCCGCACGAAACAGAGCAATAACAGGTCTGTGATGCCCTTAGATGTCCGGGGCCGCACGCGCGCTACACTGAAGGAAGCAGCGTGTCTTTATCCCTGTCTGAAAAGACTGGGTAACCCGTGGAACTTCTTTCGTGATTGGGATAGGGGCTTGCAATTGTTCCCCTTGAACGAGGAATTCCCAGTAAGCGCGAGTCATAAGCTCGCGTTGATTACGTCCCTGCCCTTTGTACACACCGCCCGTCGCTACTACCGATTGAATGATTTAGTGAGGTCTTCGGACCGATGTCCGGCGCGGCCTTTCGGTTGCGCCGGTCTGTTGGAAAGATGACCAAACTTGATCATTTAGAGGAAGTAAAAGTCGTAACAAGGTTTCCGTAGGTGAACCTGCGGAAGGATCATTAACGGATTGTGAAGGGTGAGCGCCTCAGCTGCGTCTGCGCCCGACACTTTCTGCCGCTGACCCCGTTTGGACGCGGGGTCGGCTTTTCCCCACGGGGCTGCCTGAATGTGGAGCGGCACCCCGTGACAAATTGTTGCGCCCAGCGGACGCCAACACCGCGACCTTGGACGGTCGGCCAGGTGGCGGACGCGGGTACAAACGGCGCAACGCACTCATAGGTCGGCTTTCGACCCGCCACTGCACCGTGGCTCGAAGCGCTCGAAATGCGCGACCCGACCGCTGCGGGACCGCCTAGTACTGTAAACAGGAGCGGCGGAGCGCGAACGGCGAGTCGTGGTTACGTCGGTAGAAGGCGAGGCTGCGCGTTCCCGAAACGCCAGCCGAGTGCCCTCCCGACCGTTCGAGCGTGCAAGAACGAGACCCGACAATCGCGCGGCGACTGCCAAGTACGAGAGGAACGGCACAAGCGTCGGCGGTCGGTCAAGGAACTGGCGATGTGACGGGTCCGCTGTGCACCAGTGCATACCGTCCCGCCGTCCGCGGCAAGCGCCTCCGCGTCCTCGGGTGACGGAGGCTGCCGGTCGGTTCTTGCAGGCGAGGGATCTCGCTGGCACCGGTTCGCGTTGACGCGCGGCCGGTCATGGCACGGCGATGCGACGGCCGAGGTGCGCAGTACTCGATGGAGGAACCGCACGCTCCGATGACCGTCCCGCCCTCCGCGGCGTATGCGTACCGACCGTAATGGTTGCAGCAGCGCCGGCCGGCTTTTGAATTCGCCACACGAAACACGGTGCGAGATCGCGGTTAGGGGAGCGTCGACGTTGCCAGGCGTTTTGCTTGCTGCCGAGGGAAAGGCGGCACGGCCACGTCGCGCTCGTCGCGATTAGCGGGTCTGCGCGCTTTGGGAAGGTGCCGCAACGACTTGCCGAAAGAGGAAGCACGGAAGAACGAGGGACTTGGACGTCCCGACAATTGAACGCACTTGCGGCCAGGCCCTTGCTGGCTTCGTTCTTCCGCCTCGAGTAGGCTCGTACGCGGCTC
>NW_027464762.1:257500-265000 GCF_043290135.1 Rhipicephalus microplus | reverse complement strand
CTGTCCTCCGAATGAAAACGTCGAGCTGGCAATGTCAGCAATAGGAAACATTTTACAGAAATTTATAGACATTAACACGATAATAATGGGTGACTTCAACTCAAAACATCAAATTTGGGGAAGCACGGAGACGGATGAGAAAGGTGAAAAAGTATTAGAATTCACAGTATTACACAACCTGACATTATTAAATGCCAAAGAATCACCTCCGACATTTAAAACAAGTAGGGCGAGGGGTTGGATTGACCTCACCATATGTGACGCAAACCTAAACCAGGATATTAAAAGCTGGGAAGTACTTAAAACCTATAATCATAGCGATCACAGATACATTAAAGTTGTTATTAAAAATGAAGAACTTCCAGAGGAATATGGCCTAACGTTAAAAGGGCAAACAAAAGTCATGGAAAAGTTGCAAATTGATCCCTGGTTTGAGGAAGTCCAGGGGAAAATAAACACGAAGGAAAGTATTGAAGAAATAGCGAATACGCTACACGAGAAAATCGAGAAACTTAAGAAGGAATTCAGTAAAAAGAAAAAACCTTCTAAACAAAAACCGAATACTTGGTGGTCAAGAGACCTAGAAATTGAAAGGAAGAGAGTCAGAGCACTACGAAGGAGGTATCAAAAGGCGAAAGGGGATATCAGAGAACAATACAAAAAGGAATACTATAAAGAACATGACACGTATAACAACATGATAGAACAGGCTAAAAACAACAGTTGGAAAACTCTATGTACTAAGGCTACGAAAAATCCATTCATCCTACCGTATAAAATTGCACGAAATAAGATGAAAACCAAGGTTATGTTTAGAAGCATCACAAAAGAAAATGGAGAAGTCACAAAGACTCTTCAGGAAACAATAGAACACATTCTAGGAAATTTATACCCTAACTGCATGGAAAATGACGAGCCAGGACACAGTCAAATACAATCAAGCAACGACACAATAAACAATAACAAACAGGGAGGAAATTGGACATCGGGAGCAGAAATGAGAGAAAGAAATTTACCCAGTGATGACCTCCCATTTACAGAGATTGAAGTAACGCAGATAGTAAAAAATCTGAGGAAAGATGTAACCCCCGGACCAGACAACCTAAAAACTAACCTCATACAAGTGATGTATGAAAGGCATAAGACTTTCTTTGTCAATCTTTTTAATGCATGCTTAAAGCACGGACATTTTCCTCAAAGATGGAAAGAATCTAAAATTATATTGATTCCAAAAGGGAACGGAGAGGACAAATCCGAGGAAAACAAATATCGCCCAATAGCTATTAACTCGATTTTGGGAAAAATATTAGAAAAGCTCATAAAAGATAGAATCTATTATTTCTTGTTTAAAAATCACCATTTTAACAAAAAACAATTTGGATTTACCCATGGGACATCAACAACCACGGCATTGGAAGAAATAATCAAACGAATAAACCAAGCGAAAATTGATAAGCTAAACAGCATGCTAATAGCACTAGATATTAAAAACGCATTCAATTCTATAAAACCCGAAGTAGTTATTCAGAAATTAGAAGAATATAAGTGTCCCAACAACCTAATAAAACTGGCGGACAATATTCTACGGAACAGGAAAATAATCTATGAAACAGATGGAGTAAAAATTAAGAAAACACTAACTTCAGGTTCCCCACAGGGGTCACCTTTAAGCCCACTCTGTTGGAATATAACAATAGGCGACCTATTAGAAACTCAGCTTCAAGAAGGAGTACACATCCAAGCCTTTGCGGACGACGTGGTGTTACACATAAAGTTCCGCTCAAGAAAAGAGGTGGAGGAAAAAGCTACGAAGGCACTAACACTAATAAATCAGTGGGCACATCAAAAAGGAATAACCCTGAATAAGGAAAAATCGGAATATATGATAATCGGAAAGCAGTACATTAGCCATCAACCCCAAATAAAAATCGGACAGGATAAAATCAAAATGGTTAACGAAATGAAAATTCTAGGGGTGGTCTTGGACACAAAACTAACATTCCTCCCACATCTAAAATACTTAAAAAGAAAAGTAGACGAAGTCACGTATAATTTAAGTCGTACAATAAAAGACGACAAACATACAAATAGAAACACACTACAGTTAATATATAAAAGGGGTATAGAACGAATGGTTACATACGCCTCCCCAGCATGGTATAGCCGAAAAACCATTTTTATTAAAAAACTGAAATCAATCCAAAGATTACCTTTATTATTAATAACTAAATCATTCAAAACAACATCAAATCTTTCACTCAACATATTAGCAAACATTCCACCTCTCCATTTGACAATCGAAAAAGAAAACGAATTACACTACATACTTAAGAAAGGAAAGAACTTCACATGGCAACAGAAAGTATACACCGAAAACGAAATAATGAAGAAACACGACCAATGGCAAGATCATCCAGCAAATAAAGTTAGCATACCCTTTGGAACAACAGAGGAAGAAGCAGACTTCAAAATATACACAGACGGATCAAAGAAAGAAAAAGAAACAGGAGCGGCATTTATAATACTAAACAAAGATAACCAAATCCAAACAGTGAAAAAATATAAACTTCCAGAACACAGTAGTAATTACGAGGCTGAGATCATTGCAATCCAGAAAGCAATAGAACATATCTGGCCTCTACAAGCTTTCGTTAAATACCAGCTTTTTACAGACAGCCAATCTGCACTTCTGGCAATAAAAAATCCAGATAACCTAAATCCAATTATTTGTAACATCAGGAAAACCTTAAGCCAAACACAAAGTAAAGATATTAAACTGACCTACGTAAAAGCACACAGTGGGAATATAGGGAACACATTAGCCGACGAATGCGCAAAAGAAGCGAGCAAAGACGGAGAGGAAATATTTGTTCCCATAACGAAAACAGTTATAGCAAAAGAATTAAAGAAAAAGTTAAACGACGAGTGGAATGAATTATGGAAGAAAGAAGGCAAGCATAGCTACACATTTACATGGATAAGAAATACAAATTTCATTCCGCCACATTTTCCAACTAATTACTACACATCACAGGCAATAACAGGACATGGAAGATTTCCATTCTACTTTACACGATTCGGAATACTGCAACAAGCGACATGTTATTGTTCAAACATAATAGAAAGTTTTGACCACTACTTACAGCAATGTCCCATTGTAACAAACGAAAGAAAGGAACTAAAAAGAATTTTAGGACAAAACCTGCAAAATAGAAAGCCAGAAATAATCAAACAAAAAGAAACAATGAAAATACTTGAAACAATGGTGGAAAAGATTAACGAGGCCATCCTACAGTGCTGAAAATTGAAGACAGACGAAAGAACTTGTAAAACTACAAAAGACAACAACTAGTGCTTGTTATGGGAAATGGCTCAAAAGACCGATATTGGAGAGGATACCTCGGCTTTCATTTCCCATGGGCACTGAAAACTACACATATACAGACACAACACAGAAGCGAGAACTAACAGCTTTAACACAGTATTGGAAAATCAAGAGGTTCAAAACAATCACAAAACTCCAAGATAACATTCCCTTTAAATAAATCAACCATTTATTAAGACAATACAATCTAAAGAAACGGCAACTAAGACACGGTTTATCTCATGCCACCAAAGAAATAAGGAAAAAAAAAAAAAAAAAAAAAAAAAAAAAAAAAAAGAAGAAGACTTCAAGAATCAACGCACCAGCGGACTCGGAGGCCTCGAGGCCTAGAAGATCACTGGACAAGGACGAAGAAACAACCTCCTCAAGACAAGGAGAAGTGTGAAGACAACAGACATCATTACAATTAAATTAAATTTAAATTAAATCCTTGACTCTAAGCCAACTAAATTATCATAGCTTATCAATTTTTCTTGAAAATAATCAATAAATGCCCGTTGACTAGCTGGCCCGTTCCTCTGACTCGTGGTTTCCTGGTGGTAGTCTTCTCATCTCTCTCACTCACCTTCACTCACTTTCTCACTTCCTAACTCTATATCTATCAAAATATCAAACATTCCTTCCCTCCCTTCCCTTCCCTTCTCTTCTCTCTACCCTACCACACTTTCATTCTTTCCTCCTTTCCCACCCATCTAACTCTTCCACTCTTCCCCTTATCCTCATCCTATCTCTACCCCATCCCCTTCCATACCTGCGATACATTAGTGGTGCAGGTGGGCCCCCCCCAAGGCCCTTCTCACATTCTGTCCCTATCTACTCTCAATGTGCTCAATGATCCCCAGTCCCAGCCAACTTTTCAAACAAAAAACGGAAGGAGCTGGATAGATCTCACAATTTGTTCCACGCCATTGCTCAGACAATTAAGAACTTGGGAGGTGATGGACGAGGAAAGCGGCAGCGATCACCGGTACATCAAAGTGGAATTTTTTGAGATCACCAGCACAAAAGAGAAACGTCTTACCAAAATGGGCGAAAAGAAGGTATTGGACGCATTATGTCGAGACTTATGGATCAAGGATACGGCACAAAGAAAAATAGAAAACAAGAACCAACTAGAAATTATAGTGACCCAGTTTTACAAAAAAATAGAAGACTTAAAAAAGAAATTTGCAAAGAACGTGAAGAAAGTAGATCAAAAACAAAAGCCGTGGTGGAAGCCAGAGTTAGAAATTCAAAGGAAAAAAGTACGAGCGATGCGAAGGCGATACCAAAGATGCACCGATGACCTGAGGAGTCACTTTAAATCACTTTACCTCGAAGGACTCAAACAATATCAGAAAGAAATACAGGACGCCAAGAATAAATCCTGGAAGGATTATTGCAGTAAGCAGGACAAGAACCCCTTCTCCCTTCCATACAAAATAGCGGCTGATAAAATAAAAAGAGAGGTAGTCTTCCAGAGTCTCATAAAAGAAAATGGAGAAGAAACAAAGACCAAAGAGGAAACCGTTCGATATATATTGCAAAACCTCTACGGAACTGAAGCTACCACCTCGGAAACAATGCAAAACGACAGCATCCATAAGGAAACAGAAGACGACGCAAGGGAGATTATTGAACTAACCGAACTGGAAGTCGACCACGTTATAAATAATATTAGAAGGAAGATCAGCCCAGGACCCGACCAGATAAATACCGGATTTATGCAATCACTCTACCACGCGCACAAGCAATTCTTTATTAAGATATTCAATGCAGCACTCCAATTCGGACATTTCCCTTCTGCCTGGAAAACATCAAAAGTCATTCTAATCCCCAAAAGCAGAGAACACAGCCCGCAGGCAGCACACAAATTTAGACCCATTGCCATAAATTCTATACTCGGGAAAATCTTCGAAAAGCTGCTATATCATCGTCTCTATTATTACTTTGAAACAAATAATCTCTTCCCGGACAATCAATTTGGATTTACAAATGGCAAATCGGCCATCACCGCACTGTATAAACTAAAACGGGACATAGTACATTCCCTTGAAAACAAAGACAACATCATAGTAATTTCATTAGACATAACCAACGCATTTGGAAATATAATTGTCGATAGAGTAAAAAAAAGATTTAGGGATTTAGAAATACCCAAGGATCTGAGTCAATTGGTATTGCACATGCTAGAAGATAGATCAATCAGTTATGAACTGGGGAAAAACAAAATACAGCTAAAGCTAAACAAAGGAGCACCACAAGGCTCCCCCTTAAGTCCGTTTCTATGGAATGTAATTGTTTCCGAATTGTTAGTGGCAGTAATGCCAGAAACTACCACAATACAAGCATTCGCGGATGATTTAACACTAGTGGTTAGGGGTAAAAGTAGAGCCAAACTAGAAGCGGAGGCGGCGAAGGCACTGACGATCATACACGAATGGAGCACCCGGAATGAGCTGAACTTCAGCCTGGAGAAATGTGAATTCATCAACCTAGGGGCCGCGTACAAGAATAGATCTCCAGTCATTAAAATTAATGGCATTTCAATTAAGAGAGTCCAACAAACGAAAATTTTGGGGGTGATATTCGACAGCAAACTTTCGTTTATACCACATTTAAAAATGGTGAAGCAAAGAATCCAAAGGATCACGTCTGGTCTGGCACATTTTACAGGAATGAACTGGGGCATGACACCAAAACACCTCCGACAAATCTACTTACGGGGAATCGAACGCATGATAGTATATGGCTCTCCAATATGGTACCCGGCAATATCCGCACGGAACAAAAATAACACAGAGAAGATAAATAGACTGAAGGCAATTCAGAGAATCCCCTTGTCAAAAATTGCTAAATCTTTTCATACAGTATCGAACGCAGCTCTAAATATTGTCTGCAACATTCCCCCGGTACACATAACAATAGAAAGAGAAAACACAATTTTTAACATCATTCATGGAGACGGAACATTCGTGTTTAATGGTCAGGCTTTCGGGAAAGAAGATATCGCCACCAAGATTCGGCCATTCCAAACACACCCAGCAAAAAAGAAAAAATATGACTACTCAAAGTCAATCGAGGCAACCGACTACAGCTTCTATACCGACGGATCGGCTATGGAAAACAAAATTGGCGCAGCCTTCGTCATCATAGACAAGTTGGGCAGAACAATAAAATACAAACAAATGAAACTTCCAGAGCACTCAAACAATTTCGAAGCTGAGACTGTAGCTATCTATGAAGCCATAAAAGAAATGGGCACAATGAGCCAAATTCATACATACCAGATAGTAACAGACAGTTTATCAACACTAGAAGCTCTCAAAAACCCAAATAACACGAACCCATTCGTTCATAAAATTAGACAACAACTAAACCAATTAGAAAATATTAAAGTAAGACTTGTATATACGCCGGCTCACATGGGAACTACAGGTAACGAGCTTGCCGACCAATTGGCTAAGGAGGCGACCAAAGAGGGCGAAGAATACTCAGTTCCAATGTCAATATCATTCATCAAAAATGAACTTCGAAAACAAGGCAGGCATGAATGGAATAAATACTGGAATCTGCAAGGCAAAGATTCATACACTTATCAATGGATAAAGAACACACAACTCATCCCAACATCTTTCCCACCGAATTACTGGTTAGTACAGGCAGTTACAGGACATGGCCGATTCCCCTTTTATTTCAAGCGATTTGCCATAACAGACCATGAGCAATGTGTGTGCGGAGTTGAAGCACCATCATTCGACCACTACTTAGACTTATGCAAATTAACAGCCAAGGAAATTAAAAAATTGAAACAAAAATACACCAAACCATCTAACTCCAAACTGGAGATGATTGGGGACAAAGAAAGCGTTGAAGTGATAGAGGAAATAGTTCAGAAAATAAACGAAAAAATTGTACAAGCATAACCATGCATCAGTGCTCATTGGGACTGGAAAAATGAAAATATGAGTCATGAGAAAAAAAAAGAAAAAAAAATAAAAATAAGGAAATTCTCTCACAACAAACCCAACTAAATAACTCCCCTCCGTGGCTTAATTTCGTCGTTGGGAGGGGCAATCACTGCACGAATTTACATGGATTCGCACCATGGTATACTTCTTGACACGGAAAACATC